>NW_009619013.1:103613-158922 GCF_000690535.1 Cariama cristata | reverse complement strand
AAATATATATATAAAAAGTATAATCCCAAAGCCTGTCAGTCTACCGCCCAGTACTGATAAGCCACCTTCTGTGCCAGGTATCTAGATGACACGGTTGCGCTTCCTTCTTTAATATATACTTGTTTGTATCCCTTCAGTGACGTCTCAGGAAAAAATGACAAATAGCTTTCCCAGATCTTCTCTCCTAGACCTTCAGAGGCTCTAAAACCTCATCCCCAAAGATTTATGAGAGGTTGTTTTTTACCTAGGGCTTTGCTAATTTGAAAGGGAAGTTCCTTCATGTTTCCTGCTTATGAGATGCTGGTAAAATGGACTTCAAAAGCTTCTTCAATCTGCTTCAGAAACTGAATTAATGTGCAGTGTGCTGAATATTCATATAACCTGACAATTGTTAAGGTTGTACTTCTCGTCATGGAGTACTGAGTTGCTGGACTGTATTTCTCCGTTGCAAAGTCCTGATAGGCTCTCCTAGGAATATATGGCAGCAGTATAATGCACCGTACCAGACTGGGCCACCAAAACAAACTAGATATGCATACGACACTGGGATGCTGCCTAGGAAGATACTTCATTAGTCTAAGGGCGTTAAGTATTACTACATAAAGAACTTTACTTTATCTTTACTACTTTACCTTTTCTAAAGTGCCTTTTCGTGTCCCATCTAGATCTCATTTGTTCTGAGTAAAAGTATTTTCTTCTTCGCCATTTGGATGGACAACATTTGAGAGATCATGGTCTGAAGAGCTCTGCATCGGTGGCTTGGAGCTCAAGTCAACATGCGTCTGAGAAGTTCTATTCCCATTCCGCATGGTTATCACATAGGTGTGCAAGTGAGAAACTCTGTCAGATGTACCGTAACACCTGGCAAGCTAGTGTGAGTTTTGATTTTCTTTCCTGGGAAGTAGTTAAGTTCTGCAGATGGTGTACAAGGCGCTGGAACAAGGTGTTGGTACCACCTGTGGGGTGTCCTGATCGTTTTGCCAAATGAACTGAGCCACTCCACCCTGAGGCATCATGAGTGAGTGACTTCTGTTTCATGTCCCTGGGGGAAGCTTTTCCGTGATTTTCAGAGATTTAATTCAGACGTGATCCAGAGGTTTGAACCTTTCACGCCTTTTCTGGATGGTGTTAGTCTCTGTTGCATTTATTATTCCTTTGGGCCAGTACAATGATATATACCTTTTCCCTGTTCCCATAAATGTTCTCTTGAGGTAAAACAAAAAGGGCTATAATTACTGGAGTCACTTGGGATGGTGTAGAAAATTTTGATACCAAGATGAATCACCTTACATGGCATAATTGGAGGTTACTGCCTCTCCTTCAAGATCTGCTAATGCAGTATTTTGGGAGTATGCCAAAAGTTAGTGTAAGTCTCACTACTTTACCTTTTGAAAGCAGGATGACTGTCCTCACTAGAGGGAACATCAGTAGCAGAAACGTCTCCAGGAGAGACTTGTGAAGTGGACCATATCCTCAGTCTGCTGTTCTCATCTATCCAACCGATCCAGACTTCTGTCCCACATAGTCTTGAGCACCATTGAATCACTCAGGATTTCTCCCAAGTTTCATTCTGGTCTGTTTGCCAGTAATAACCAACCCGCATTTGAATTCTGTAGGTTACTTGAAGATCTGGTTGAGAAATTAAGGAGTCAAATCCACGAATGGATGCAAGTCTGGTACTTAAGATGCCTGTCTTAAAGCTTTTAGTGACTATTCACTTTTGTACTCTTCCATGAAGTGTGCAGAGTCACAGAACAGTTGAGCTTGGAAGGGAACTCTGAAGTTTACCTGTCCAACTGCTCTTCTCAAGCAAGTTAGAGCAGGTTGTCTTGGACCACGTTCGGTTGGATTTTGAATATCTCCAGGGATGGAGAGTCTGCAACCTGTTGGACAACCTATTCCACTGTTGAGCCACCTCACAGTAAAAATGTGTTTTCTTATGTTCAAATATTTATGTTCAGAAGTTAGTATTCTTTGTAGCAAGAGATTGGCAGATACATACGTATTCTCAGTATAGTATTCTTTCAGGATTTTTAAAACTTGGTTTCTAGTACTTTCTTTAATCTGGAAATGATTTTAAATCTTTCCTTTCCCTCCTCCAAAATCCCATACTTCGGCGTTAGAGGCTCCTTTATTGCTTCAACTTCAAAAGGGCTCTTGCTTTTGTGTGGATGCAGTCACTGTCTTTAGATGGTTCCCAAGACTGTTTGTCCTGGTAGCTGGCAGATACAAAGGTGTAACTACCTCCATGCGGGTCTTAAGGTTGCAGATTAAGCCAGTGCCATGTGGTAGCCACAAAGTAAATTCTCCTTTGAGTTCTGGCTCAAGGTACATCAGTGGCTCACTGTCAAATGTCTATATTAATGCCATTTGATCAGGGATTACCTGGAATCCTGTCCAAACTTCACTAAACTTCACATCGTTGGAAAGACATCCAAAGTCGATGTGTTTTTTCGTGTAACAATGATGGAGCCTTGCTTAGGTGAAAGACTCATCATGCCTATCTCAAAATAAATGGTTGTATATTACAGCTAGGCATCACCGATGGCGTGAATAATGTGGTTATGGTTTATCACCCACAAAGACGTTTATTACTTGTGGTTTATTACTTAAAAGATGAAAAGCTGACTCTTACAGATTTTCCGTGTATGTAGTCTGTGTATGTATTAGTTTGGCACATTCCTCTGTTTTCCCTCAGTCCTTCAAGATACCTGTCTTAAGATTTTTAAAAATTGGAATGAACTAAAGATGCTTGGCTGTGCGTACTCATGTGCCAAGTGTGAGGAATGATCTGAGTGCGCTCCCTACAAACGTTATGAAGGTAAAAGCGCTTACGAGAGTGTCTTTCTAGTCGCAATGCAAGTACATATATTGACTAAACATCCTCAGAAATGTTTCTGGAAGAGCATTGCGAAAGGTGGTCAACTTTAGCAGCTCTAATTGTGTTAGTATATTTTAGGTCTCTGCCAGTAAAAATTAAAAAGAAACAAAATTTTAAGTATCCGGCAGAGGACACAGCAGAATGTTGATTTGTTATCCTGGCATAATGGTACCTTGTTAGGAGATTTATATTCCCGGTAACACGGGGATTTTTATGCAAATGCAGTAATAGGGCACTTTCCATTGTCTCAACTATTTTACCAAGACTTCGCTTTCCTCTTGCATTTTTATCTTGCCCATTATTCGTTCCTTAACGTGTTACTTATCAGAATGAATGCTTTTAAAGTTAGTTAAACTACTTTAGAAAACATCTATTGTACAAAACATTATTTTACAGATTCTTTTACTCAACAATCGTTTTTTTATTCCATGGATTTCATAGATGCTAGGCATGGCTGATTAGTTCAAAATGTTGCTATTGGGAAGATAGGCACTGTAATGCTCAAAGCCATACTGTTTAAGTAATTTTGGAATTTTATCCAGCAACGTAAGCTTGCTCTTAAAAGGAACCTGTGTGCAGTCATATAGATACAGTAGTATTTGAAAAGGAGTACTTTGACTGATTAAAACCTTCTCCGCATGGTAGTTTTAGGAGGCTCACAAACACAATTTTTTAAAAAGTATTGATGAGTACATGATAAATTTATTTATGTTATAAACCCATTTGCTTGTATGCTTAATGTGGTTACTGTGGCATTCTATCAGGAATGTTACGTCCTTGTTTCCTAAGTTGAGTATTAAATTCTTGACCCCTTGATAGTCCTGAGTAACCTGGTCTGATCTCATCTCATCATTTGGATGATGAGATTTGGACTGGACTAGAGACCTCCTGAGGTCCCCATCAACCTCAGCTATTCTGTGATTCTCTGACTGACTGAATACTGCCCAAAGCTTCTTGATTTGCTAGCTTGAGAACTTGAGTAATGTTTTAACACAGATAATGTAAGTCTTTTCCTTATGCTCCTTCCTCTTAGATATGTACGTTATTTTAACTTGATAGCAAATGGTCTCCATCTTTTCTGAATGGATGGTTTTCAGATTTCGTCCTTCTTTGACATTCTAGACTTTGGTTTTCTTCCTCTGTGTTTCATTTTATTTCTCTAAAACTAAGTAAGTTGTGTAGCACAAGTGTGATAGTGTCATTTTTTCATGTAATATTTTTATGATCCTTGTTGAAGAACCTGACAATTTATTCAACTGTGTAGATGACCTAACTGGATGGTAGATATATGGGCTTAGTGAAGTCCACTTCTCTATATATTCACTTATTTCATGGCAGGGGAAAAAGAAAAGTGCAAAAGAGTGCTGGGATGGTCTTGTAGCTGATGCGTCTTATAAATTATTTTAGTGGTTTTGTGGGACTGCATAAACTCATCTTAATAACTTTATTTAACGTGAGATTATGATACATCTTTTTAAAGGAACAGGAGTTACTTGGAAAATGCAGTCTGTAAAGCCAGAGGGGACCGTTGTGATCTTCAGCGTCACAGTAGCTATAGAACTTCTGGGATTAATTTCTATTTGAAGTAGAGCGTATCTTTTGGGGGAAGAAAAAAGTCAACACTGTTTTAAAATACTCCTGGTGATGGAGAGCCCATGACAGCCCTTGGTCACTCACTCCACTGGTAATTATCCTCACTACTAAAAATTATTTTTAGTCTAAACTTGCCCGACTTCAAATCCCTCATTAAAACTCTCCCTTGCTGTGTTGCCTACAGAAAACGTGACAATGGATGGGCCGTGGATGGGAGGGCTTTGCTGACCCATATTGTTTCCTTGTTTCCTCCTGCTCTCCCTCGGAATCCACTGGTTTTGTCTTGTGTCATATGTTTGGGTTTTCCACTTTCCCAGGCAGGGATTACCTATATGTTGTGTTTATACGGCACGGAGTCTTAGTCCCTGGCAGGTGCTCCTTGCCAGTGAGCGTGTCATGAGGGCATAAAGGATTAAAAGAAGTTAGAGCTATTGTTGTCCTACTTTAACAGCTTTTAAACATTTAAAGAACTACTGTAATCTTTGGGTCTGACTTCCTTTGTGGCAAGGACTTCCTCTGTTTCTCCTTTAAGGCCAGTAAAGATTGAAGTAAATCATACCTCTTAGAAAAACAGCTGATCTCTATGGAGGGGGAATAAACGGAGGGAAAACTCCCAGCGATGGAAAATCCTTTGTAGCCCTCAGTAGCCTGCTGTAGTGGCTAGCAGTTCAGTGTTTGGTGTCCCTCAGTTCTTACCTGAATTTGTCTTGCTTCAGCTTTTGAGGATGTTGTTACATCTTCCTTAGAAAAGGAATAAACCCGTGTTGTTAAGCTTCTGCCCTGTGTTTGGGTACTTACAGGCTGTCGTTAAATCATCCTATAATTTTCTCTTTGATAAACGGATGCACTTTTTCACTGCTAGGCCTGTTCCAGTCATTTAATGGTCTTTAAAGTGTGTTCTGTGAATCCTCCCCATTTGAGCAGTGTCCCATTTGAATTGTGGCTGTCAGACCACTGATGCCATTTTGGTAGGAGTGACCCCAGCGTCAGATGCTAAGGTAGCATCGCTTCTCAGTTAGATTTCCTTGGTTATACATTCAGAGATTACCTTCATCCTTTGGCCATGCTAGTTCATATTTATGCTGATTAACCACCCTGATTTTTTCGGTTACTATTTTCCAGGAAGATGTTCCCCACCCTGTGAAACATTATTTATTGCTACGTGTAGCATGCATACACATACTTGTTCTCCTTGTTGTAATTGTTGTTTTTTCCAGATAATTTGATAAATGCAGTGTAGATACACTCTGCTGTCAACTCTGCTGCTCGTTTTTTACCATTTGTTCATTGTTTCTTTGCTGTGCTCCCACCCACAATTTCCTGACAAATTTGTCTTCCATGCTCAAATAATTTTCCCTGTTCTACCAGTTTTTGTTATCCCAAATAGGAGATGAGATGCAAAGGAAGCATCCATTCCACGTATGTAATTTCTTTTAATCATCTCCGCGATTTTGAAAGTATCCGAGCACACACACAGAGTTGAGTGTAGTAATTGCAGGGTTTTATAAAACTGTAGCTCTGGTTTGGGGAATAAAATTTTTCATTTATACCTCAACAGCTGTTTGGCCTACTGCCTCTCAGAATGGTTGATGACAAAAAGGAAGATTTTTCTGTCAGGCCTGTGATGATCTTAGGCCAGTGGAAGAAAAGGACTTTTAGGTTCAGAAGTCCACCAGCAATGCTACAACTTGCCACAAATCTCTCTGGCAACTGTTTTAATCTTCTCTCCATCAGCCTTCCATGCTGAGAAAGTGATAGGATATGAAAGTTTTATGAAGGCTTCATGATGAGCTGGGATTTTGGGCTAGTGGCGTGCTTTCCCAGCACTGCTGAGGTCATATGATTGAAATTGGGAAGGTTCTCTCTTCCTTGAGTCTTCATCTCAAATAAACTAATGGCTCTGGAGGTAAGGTACCTGGTAGTGTAATGTCCTTATGTTTTTAATAATTTCCATCTCTTTACCATGTTATACTCATCGTAACTCATGAACGTTGGTGCGGACTTCAGGAGCAGCAGTATCATGATGGCACTGTCTTGTCTACCTTCATCTTCTCCAGGTAGAAATCTTCTACTCTCCCTCTCCTCAGCTTAAAACCTGTCCTCTGCTTAACTTCTCTCTCATGAGTTATAAAAAGGGATTCCGGGACATGCCCTGAGCAACAGATGAGAACTGGAAATGTGGACTGGGACAAGAAATCTGAGATGGGGCATCCAGTAGAAGAGATGGGAGTGAGAAGAAGCAGGATAAGTGATAACCTGGAGTCTACTTTCTCTCAGAACTGTTTCTGAAACCAGTCCTGGCTCGGCTCAGCTCCCAGAGAAGTAGAAAGCCCTATGTTGTCCAGGAGAAGGAGAGAAGGACCCAAACTGTTGGGCAGTCCCAAGATCACTGGTCTCTGGCTTTGGTTCTCCTGGGAAAGATCTCTCAAGGATTAAGGGGCTGTGGTGGAAGGAAATTAAAGAGAACCAAAATTAGGCTAGATTGGCAGAGATGTTATGTGGCGCATTTAAAAGCACAGACAACCCAAAAGAGGAGAAAATATGGACAGAAAGGGAAGCAGTCTTCTCTGAAATGCAACAAGTATAAAGGGAAGCTTGCTTGTTTGATGCTGTGGCTTTTCTTTCCATAGTTAATTGGATCGATAAAAGAATATAACAGAAACCTCTCTACCTTTTCCCGTTGTTTTAGCTGCATCTCAGTTCCTGCCCCCATTTGACACAAACTTGAGAAAAACCAATTCTTTATTTTAGAAAATGATTTTCATGTGGATTTTGCAAAAAAAGGAATCGGTGAAGTGTTTTATAGCAGTAATTCTCCTTTCTCTATTTTCTGGTAGTTACTGCTTACTCATTTTGAAAACTGGAGGTCCTGACGTGCAGAAAACGGACTCCACAATCTGTAAGATTGTAAAGTAGGTATGTTTATTCGGCGCTGGGCAGCTCGGGGGGTAGTCCCACCAAAGTCGTACACGCCCCACGTGGCGAGCGGCTTCAAACTTATACAGGTCAGTGTTACATATACATGAGATTTCCCAACACGCCTATACATAGGGATAACCTATCCCGCTTCGTATTGAAATGAGTTCCCAGAGGTCATTTCCATGGACTCCTCCCAATTGCACTTGCGCAGTGCCTCCTCGTGGTGGTCCTCGGGGGTCGTGGAGATGAAGGCTGATGGCTCCTCTTCATCACCGCTAGTAATCTCTTGCTTCAGGATAGGTTTTAACAGGTCCTTAAGGCAAGTTTCCGATCTTTATCGGGGGCTGTCCTTTGTGAGGAGCTGTAAAACTTCCCGCCTCACTTAATTTACAGAACAGTTCACAAATCATTAAACCGCACCTTTGAGTCACACCTGCTAATTCAATTCCTCGGGCCATGCAATATCTTATCTGTTCAGATTCCCTTAACTCCTTCTCTCAGTCCATGGAACAAAAGGAGAAATCAAAAACCTCTTTTGTCTCTTTTCTCTTCTTTCTTTTCGTTGTAGGCCTGTACTTGGAGTAGGTAGTCTTCAAGAGCTCTGTAGGAAGCTCTGGAAGGAAAAACTGTATTTGCTGGCCATGCCATTACAGGATTTAGAAGTACAGTCTTCAGAGAACTGAGCCCCATATTAATGCTGATGTTGAGTCTGGTTTCTTCATCAGCGGAGTCAAGCGCCTCTTCAGTGGGAAGTCTGCAGGGTTACCTGTTACAGTGCTGGCCCCTTTCAGCAGAAAAACCCAGCTCATATTTGCTCTGCTGGCTGCTAAAATGGGATTTCCAAACTGTCGTCCCACTTACAGGTCACAGTTTGCAGATATCCATTTGACAAAGGCGATCAGCGTTCCTGTTACAATACTTCTGGTGTGTCAAAAATTGTATGGTAGGGAGATGCACGAAATGACGTGAATACTAAATATAGATCTCAGAACTGGTCGTACTGCTTCTTTTCGATTAATGACTGCCTTGTACACTTTGTCTTATGCAAGTGAAGCGGTTTTGGAACTTCTGGACAGCTTTAATGGAGTGCTTCAGAGCTTGTTTACCAGATCCTGGTTAAAAAGCATATCATTTGAACATAAATGATGGCAAGTTACCATGTTCTGCTGGAAGATTTACTGAACTGCTCAGCATAGCTGACAGAAGTGGCGGGTGGCAAAAGGGACGTGCTTAGTTGCCTAATATGATGGTCTTGTACTGTGATATATCGGTCTAAAAATTCTGTCGTGTCTTACACATATGATAGGAAGTAACCTTTCGCATGTCAAATTAAGAAAAAAGATTAGTCTATAACAACAGTGTTGCAGAAGATTTGTAGGGAGTTTTTTAAATCATGGATATTCCGTATCCTCCTTCACACCTAATTCGTCTTGCTTTCTAAGAATGCTTAATTAATATTGTATTTATGCTAATTTGAAACGATCATGATCGCAGTTCACTGAAATTATGTGTTCTACTTAACTGAACTTGACCAACATTACTTAGAGATGACTCAATACTGCATATACTATATTGTATCCATAAAACTTTTAATTTTAAACAATTTGAGACACAATCTGATTATTTTATGTTTCTGTATATCTCTGGTACTGAATTTTAAGATAACCTTAGGTTACTTTATCCAAAGTTCAAAGAGTGCATAAGGTAAACTTCTTTACAAATCTCTCTGGTTTTGGTAGATACTAGTTTCTGAGACATAACATTCCTACAAAACTACATGCGGACTGCTTGTTTCCAAAGCTTTTTATGACTTTCAACATGTAAACTCTTTACCTCTAGTATCCACAAATATCATCTATCTTTGTGTATTGCTAGACTTCAAATTGTGTAAAAAAAAAAAAAGGGTTCATACTTGGATGACGATGACAAGCGCACCCAAGAGCTGGGAAGCGCATCCCAGAGCGAAGGACAGGGAGGGCACGACTGGGAGGACAGCCGGCAGCGATGATGTCCTGTCTGGCCGTTGGCCGTCGGCATGACAGCAGGAAAAGGCACTGGAGAGTTGACGCGGTCAATGGGTTTGGGAGGAGTTGGCAGCTCTGACTGCGTGGGACTGATTGCAGTGACCTCTCCTAAAGGGGTTTCTGCTTCCTTCCTGCATTTCTGTCCTTGCACAAGCAGAGCTCGGAGCATCTAGAGAGGAGGCAGGGAAGGGGAGTTGCACTTTTTTTGGGAGGAAAGTGGTGTGTAGCCATTCTTCAGTGATTTCTGCACCTCTTCGGCATGAAGCAGAACTGAAACAAAGACAAAAGAGATCTAGGCTGCAGGCAGAACCTTTTTTTTTTCTTTTTTTTTCTTTTGTACAGGCTGTAATTTTTAGCAATGCTTCAAAGGTTAGGTTTAGTATTTGGGAAAAAAAATAATTGTATTTCCAAGTTGCGGGAATACTGTTTTATATTTAGCAATGCAAAATACTGGGTTTGGCCCTCCAGTAAACCTCCTTTTGATGCCTGTGTGGAAATAAAGTGACATTTTCTTGCCATGCAGTTTGGATAGAACTTTGTTGAAGTAGCTCTATCAAGTTATATGCTGATGAGGCTAATTATTTTAAAACATATAAAATGTTTTGAATTTCAATATGCTACATATACATTTTGATTAGGAAATGCAAAAGACTTTATAGTGTTGAAAATGTTCTTACTAGCAAGCACGGAACGTCTCTGCTGACTTTTAAAACATACTGAGTTATTAACCAAAGAAATGTTAATTCTGTAAGTAATTCCACTTATTTTCATTTGGAAAAATCTTGGGTTTTCAAACTTTAGTAATTTAAAGAAGCATGTTTATATTTAGGACAAGGTTTTACAGGATGGGCTAACTGTTGCAGCAGATTAAAAATATGGGAGATGTGTTTTCCTCTTATTGTTAACGTGTGATCTGTTCTGAGGGCATGGAGAAGGGAACCCTGAACTGCAGATCCCTTAATACCAAGACAATAACATACTGCCCAAGAAAGTTCCAAAAATCATGAGGATCTTCAAATAACAATCTCTGCTATCCATGAGAGTAACCTGCAATTTAAAAGGAATACAGAAATAATGCAAAATCAGGCCTCTTGTAATGAATTATTTATGTGGTCTAATTTAGCTATATCTTTACTACTGTGGTTGAGTTGAGAGACTATTATCTTTAACTAGCACTATTTCCTAACATGATAACATCAACAATAATGAACCAGCATTACTCTTTTTTTTAATTGAATGCAGATTGACATTGTTAAGAGTATGATGCTCTGCAGGTTTGTATTTTGGTTATTTTTTTTTAATAACGTATTGTCCTAAGACTTTGGTGGTTTTGTTTTTCTGAGAGGAAATTTTGCAATTTTCTTTATCTCTGACTTTTAATTCAATAATTTACTTAAAAGTTTTCTAGTGGTTTCATTTGTGAACAAGAAAGATTTTATGGTTTTGTGTGAGAGCTTCCTCTTAGGCCTCGTCATCAAACACCAGTTATGTAGTTAAATTTGAAAAATGAAAGCAGTGTGAGAGAAATGTTTGTGTGAAAAAAGGAAACGTAGGGACAAATAAAATGATGTAATAAACTGTGAAGTTAAAGCCATATGCTTGTGTGATTTGATGTTCAGTTAATGTCTGAAATGAAAATTTTGAATAAAAGATCTTGCTACTGTGAGGTGACTAGATATATTCACTGTGGTGGCATTTCATAATGTCCTTTACCTGCATCCATATGGTAAACGTACTTATATATTATCAAATATTACTTGAGAAATCTGTTTCAAATTTGTATATATCTCCTTTATAAAGGCTTTTGCTTGAGTTATGACTGTTTCAATTCATATTGATCCGGTTGATACAGAAAACTCTTCAGAAGCACTTTGCATTATTGAGGCAAAAAGCCTGCTAACGATGAAACAGTGATTTGTCATTCTTCTTGCCCTATGGTAAGAAAAGGTCTTCCTATTTGCCTTCTCAAGATCAAATTTTTTTTAACCCATGAGTGCGTGTAAGATAGTCACACCTTGACAATGTTGTCTGATGGTTGATCATATCTGGATCACCTGTCTTACTCCTGCACCGAGAGGGTATGGGAGACCACGGTGACTAGTTCTCCTTCAAGAACCTACTTAAACGGTCACAAACTATGTTAGGATTCCCCTTAATAAAGAGGTGGAAGCACGATAAAGCCTGATGCATGGACATTTTGCATGAGAGTGCCCCCGTTGAGGTAATTTTAGAGCCAGACATTCTGCTCCAGCCTACTCTCCTTCTGCTGCTGGGAGGACTTGGCAAGAAACAGCAGGCTACAGGGAGCGTGGACTTTCTCTGCATCCCTCTTAACTCTGCATCCCTGGAAGCAGTTGCCGTGTTCAGGAAGGACAGATCTTTGCCATTCAGTGACCACAATCTTTAGACCTTTTATTGGAGTGAGGAAGTAAGTCTGTTCATTTGCATCATTGCAGTTTTGTCTTGTAAATCAGACTGTTGGAGAAGATTTTCCCATGTTTCAGTTTCCCTCCCTTTACACGTTGGAAGACTGCACTCTAATGTCTTCTGAGGCACAGGTGATTGACAGAATATTCTTGCTAGTCTCTGTAACTATGATAGAATCTTCTGGCCAATCTGTGGTGTCCGTTCTTCTGATGAGAAGTTAATCTTGACTCCAGACATCTGCCAGGGACCTCCTGTTAGATGTTTCCTCTTTCTTCAGTTCTTGGACGAGTGAAGGTCCATAGACTGGCAAAACTGTGAGGGACACCCAATTCCTGGGTCTTCTCTCTGTGTATCCTAAGAAAGAACTCTGTATTTTGTCAGAAACAAGGCTCCAAATGATGCCCATGCCCTCTGCAGGCAGTCTGCTCCAAATGGCAATTTGAACAGCCTAAACTATGGTTGGATGTTAACTCTGTTAGGTCATGGCATAGAGGTAGGCAGCCCGACTGGTGCTGTCCCGTATTTTGTCAGAAACAAGGCTCCAAATGATGCCCATGCCCTCTGCAGGCAGTCTGCTCCAAATGGCAGTTTGAACAGCCTAAACTATGGTTGAGATCGTAGACAACTCTGGATGTTAACTCTGTTAGGTCGTGGCATAGAGGTAGGCAGCCCGACTGATGCTGTCCCAGGATCTTACGCTTTGCTTTCCTGTCTGCTGCCTTAATGTGTATTTCCACTCTTTCTTTTTGTTGCCAGGTGGACAGGTTTTCTGCCATCTTGGTGTAACAAAACGTCAGATGTTTGGGTACCAGGTATAATGAACAATGACCGTGTGATGCAGCTCACCGCATATCCCTGCTTGTATGTCCTTTTTCAGAAACACTTTTCATGAAAGCCTACCTTATTTGTGGATGGATTTTGCTTTACATCACGAGTGCCTTACAGCCAGTTGCAGCACACACCAGTAGAGTAGATTACACAGAGGTTGTTTCTTGCCAAGAGAAAGGGTGTTTTGGCACCCTATTCCTATGTCTGAAATTCAGTATGGATTTAGGTAGTGTTAGTCTGACTGTTCAGCAGTTTGTCTGTAACTTTTTAGTACTATAGGTGCATATTTTCATATAGTTATAAATCTGACCCCTTGTCATTTATTTATTTTCTTCTCAGATGTTAACTGTGTTCATATCAGGGTCTTCCCATGTGTCCTGTCTGTAACCCTTGAAGTTTTCATCATGGTGATGGCAGTCATTGCTGTTAACTTCTTGTGCCTCTGTGTGCCTTTTTTCATTTACTTTTACAATTATTTGCTTGATAAAGAGTGCCACAAAGGTGCAAAACTTGAATCTCTGCAAATGACTCAGTCTCTTTACAAGCATCTGGGTCCCAAGGTGAGCACTTGAATCAAAAATTTTATTACTGCAAATCCTTGGGATCACTGGAGAAACTATTAACTCTCAATTTGTGAGAGCTCTTTTGTCCATGAACAGATCCTAGTCAGTGGTTTCTTTTTCTTACAATACACTGCCCAGATAACCTCTGTGATGCCTTGTGCCACGCAGCACCTAACACTAAGTATGTCTCCCCTCTCGGTGCTCTCCTGCTTTGTATTCTTTCAGCGGGCTGGCTATCGTTTCTCAAAATATGGGAAACTTTTGCTATATTGACAGTATCAGGCCACAGGACAATATTCCTCCTGTTTCTTCCCCAGTCAGAGAGTGATGCCTGGCAAATCCTGTTTGGCCTGAGGATCCCATCGGATAAATCCTCGTTCTCAAAGGGGTGAGGTCTGTGCAGGAGCATGAGCCTCATGTTACTTGTTTTGGAACTCAGGGTGCCTCTGAAATACAGCTACATGAGATTTCCAGGCTCTGGAGGTCATCAAAGGATGGCGTGCCCGAGCAGAAACGTGTGATACCTTCTCTATTCCATGGAGGCCCTGTACAGTTGGTCCATAGAGAAAAAGATCGGCCGTTCTCCCTAATCTTCCAGCGGTCTGTCAGATCTGTCAGAGTGAGTCACATTTCTTGTGGGTGTGGAGGAGATCTGTTCTGGTTGCCTCATCTGCATCTTTCCAAGGGGACGTTGGCCTAGCATAAATCCGTTTTACTTCCCGCGCTGGCAGGAGGTGCCCATACTTCATCTGAAGATGAGGTCAGGGTGCAGGCTTGCTCTCAGCACCTTCTTGGTACCACGCTCAGGTGGGCTGTCGGAGGGATTTCATCCAGTCGCTGCACTGCCAGGAATTCTGACCATAAGAAGTCTGAGCAGGGCCCTGGTCATTACAGTTCTCCAGAATATCTGAGACTGCCGTAACGCCTGGATTTTCTTCTTTTTGTGGTGAAGACCTGCAAGATCTCTGTTGTTTCTGGTAACTTTTGCCCACAGATGAGTCTGTCTGACTTTTGCCACTTTCCCAAAATACTCCACTGTCCCTGTCTGAGTGCTGAAGACTTCTGAGAGCTTTGTGAGTGTTTTGTGAGTACTATGTGAGAGTGGTATCCTTTGCTTCAGTTAGACCAGTCCCTGTAAATGCTGGAGGGGGGTGTTTGACATTTAGTGTGTTTGTTACCAGTTCCAGTGTCGTCTCCCTTAGTTCTGGAAAAGCCCATCTGTCACCCATTTCTGCTCATGCTCACTGAAAGAGTAAGCCTCCATTTTCTGCCTTTTTCTTTTCCAGCTTCATCAAAGGCTTTATTAGCCTTGTTAAGATCTTTGTCCAGTGGCTGGCTTGATTGAAACCTGGCTTTGCTTTGTCCAGTGGCTAGTTTGATTGAAAACTAGCCATGCAGAGCCACATGGAACTGCTTTGTAACCTCTTAACTGCCCGCTCGCAGCTCCACCTTTCTGTCAAGGTGCAAGAAGAGTGGGATAAGTGCAGGTCTGTATTTTCCATACCACGTTTTTTTGAAGGCTGGGTATGCGTATAGGAGAACTTACACATTTCTCCATTTGTGACTGAATTTTATCTTCGTCTCCCAGTTTTTCCTCCTAAACCTCAGACCTGCAAGTTTCCTCATTCAGACACTTGATGTCAGGGCAGCACAAGCGAGTACTATGGTTTTGTATTCACAGATTCAATACCTGAGCGTACGTCTTGGTCCTTTTGGTTTATGAGCATGGGCAGAGCCTCCACAGCTGTTGCTGAAAGCATCAAGGGTTTCTGTATGGTTGCTGCCCTCTCACTGAATAAAGATTGGTGTCAGGATTTCCAATGAATGGCTAAAACAGGGTCTTTTAACTTGATTGGGACTTTCCTACTGAAGTCCAGATAATTGTTGAGTGACCACATGGAAATGCATCCACATCTTCATCGGGCATTCTGTGCTGTCTGAGATGCTGATGACTGACGGCGTTGCTGTTTGCCTGGAGTGCTCTGAGGTCCTGTGCTAGGTAATTTATGACAGAGGCTTAATGGCTTGGTACAGTCACAGTGTGAGTGTACATGTGGACTGTCATGCAACTGAAAAATTGAAAAAAGAAAAATTGAAAAAAAAAAACCTGAAAAAAGTTTACATACTTTAATATAATAATTATCCTCACCTGGATTTGTTTTTGGCTGGTTTTGCCATCTCCTTCTGGGTTCTTTGACATTCTTCTGTATTTCTCTGTGGTTGAGAGGGAACTAAAATGCCACCTGAAACGCTCTTCTTGGTGTTCTCACTCGCTCACCCTCTACCAGTCCTGCAAAGGAGAACATTTCTCTACTCTCGAGCAGTAAGGTGTTTCTCAGAGTGTGAAAATACCTGTGAAGTACACAGCATGAAAAAATTCCAGTGGCTGGTAAGTAACCTTCAACAATCTCAGAATTATTTTGAAAAAGTCGAAAGGCTAGAAGCCGAATAAGCTGTAGTTGTAGAGCACAGCCCTGCAGCTCCGGAAGGTGCGGGGTACAGTACGTACCAGCACAATTTCAGCCCAGGGTGTCCTTTGATAATTAACAGTGCTGCCATTTCTAGTGGAATCTCTCTGCGTGTCAGCATCAGCACCAAAGAGAAGAGAGAAGAAAGAAAACGTACGTAGCCCCTGATGAATACTGCTCTCCCCTGTGAAAACAGGATGGCCGCAATAAAAGAGAGCGTGTGGCAGAATCTCAGTTCTCCCCTTCCCATCCCTCTCCCCTTTTCTGTATAGGGTTGTGCATTTACATTAAGCCCGAAGAAAGAAAGTGGCTACTATTTTTCTTTACTAAAAATAGCAACGGCAGGCTATTCCAGGCAATTAACAGAATGCTAATGTCTAACAGGGATGGAGAAAGTGGACTTCTTGAATCCTTCAACAGGAAATAAATATTCTGTCTCTGAAGAGACATCATTCAGGAACAGCTATCTCTGGACCTCATGACTACTTCTTCTCAAATCAATTTGTCCTTTACTACCTTCTGTTCAGTTGCTGAGTTTGATCTGCTATTGAGAGATGGTATTTGCTGGCTCTTGTGGTTTTTTTTTCATTGCCACTGTTTTCAGCTGATTTGTTTCTTATGTCAGCGTAGGACTGTTGCCAGTACTGCTCTGAATGTCCTCAAGGAAGAAAACACCCTTGGTTTTCTTAGATTTATTCTTCTTGAAGGCTTGGTCCTTAAGGTTAGGTATAACCTTGGTACTGATGTTATAATGGCAAATTGGTCATCTGCCAGTCATCTTCTGTTTGAAATTTAACGCTGATTTTTCTTTGGATATTATACATTCTGTTTGCTCAATTGTAAACTGTATGCCGTTTCATATGAGAGACTGACTTAAAAAGATAAATAAATTGATGAAATGTTATTGTCGAGCATTGAAATATGGGAGCTTTAAATAGGCGGGCATAGCCGTGGTGGTTCCACTTGGTAGCCTGATCACATAGCATGTAGTTAAAATATTATATGCTTACTGGAGTATATCGTTACTCTATTTCATTAAACGTTACGTATGTTCTTCTATCCAACGGAGAAGATCTGAGCCCAGATTTTTGAAATGCTTGTTAAATTATCTTAAAGAAGCAAAACTAATTAACAAATCACAGTAACCACAGAAAGTTATAGACTGAAATTTAAGCAAGCCTAAGTATATCTTGCTGGATACTGGAAAATCTTTGGTGGCTACAAGAATTGTTTCTAGGTAATGTAAAACTTGCATTTACAAAGGCAAGGAATGGTAATCAGTTGGAGGATCACAGAGAATAAACTTTTGCTGTCTAAAATTGTCTGTCTTCCAATCTAATAACTGCTTTTTGGTTCCTTTTGGTTCCTGTGTGTGATGTTTTGAGGTGTAGCTGTCTCAGTCATTAGCTCGCTGTAAGAGTTGGAGCGGGCTGTGTCTGTCCCGGTGTCCCCGAGCACGCCTGGTGCTGGCTCTACGCACTGCTTGCTTTGCGTAGCTGTGATAAGGGTGTCTGTTCCATTCTCATCCACCCCGCCCTCAACACTGAATATGTTTAATATTAAAAATAGCTTTGTTCAGAGGATCTTAACATCACGCTTTAGGTAGAAACACTATGTCATGAATAAAGGAAAACAGAATTCTGATTTATAAACTGAGGGGCTGGGTGTTTCTCCATTTGTTTGGTCCGTCCTGCTTAAATTTCTGAGGTCGCATTTCAGGTGGAAATTCCATGTTCATAGCACGTTATTTTGCCGGTGTTGCCATCCTATGCAGGGAGCTGGGGCTTCATGAAGGCAAGCAGCTCTGGGAAGTGCCATCAAAGTTCTCACTTTCTTTTATCCTGTACCCATCTTGGTATGGGCATTCAAATGGACACCTACGGAGAAGGGAGGAGGTGAGAGGGATGAGACTGGGGACTCTGCCTCTAGCAAGAAGTGCTTACCTTTTGCACCTCTCCTGTGCTTTCGTGTTAGCAACTTCCCTCTGTGTAAAGGTTTTTAACATTCATTCATAAAGAATTCCTATTTGATATGATACTCTCGAGACTGACAAAATGATGTAACATTGTTAAAATTTAGTATAGAATACGAGTCAAACCCTGTTAAAATTCGTAACTAGGCAGCCAAGGTCTTTGATTTGATGCCAACTTTCTATAGATGTCCTACACCGTAAGGTTGGATGCATTAGTTAGCACTGAGGACAACTCGTATAGCTTGGTATGGACCTGCATGGTCTTTGTCTTTTTTCCAGCTTTTGCTTGGCTTTCTGCATCGCTCCTTATGCCTTGTAACAAAATGAGGTTCTCTTTCATATAAAAAAAGCATCACATTTTTTCATCTCTGTCTCAGTCCCAGTTATTTAAAGAACATTACATGTGTCACCTTTCAGAATCAGAATGGGACAGTAAAATGACTTCAGTCATTTCAAACAGTGTTATCACATGCTTTTAGGAACTCATGTAAAATTCAGAAGCATCAGAATGTATGAAATTTTCATTATTTTTGATATTTTTAAAAACCTTGTCTGTAGGTTGAAGACTTCAGACATGTATTTTTGAACTTTACTCCACCTCTGATATGAAGTAGTGATTTTATTTCTTACTTTGAGGCATGAAGTTCTTTTAGAGTTACATGGGATGTATGAAAATATTTGTAATAACATTTTGAGAACTGGCAACACCACAAGGAATCTCAGTTGTACAAATATTATTGGTCTAAACTGAACAGTTATAAGCTAGTAAAGAAATCATTCTTACAAGAGAAATGGCATATTTTTGAGATCTTGTTGGCTTATAATAAAATCCCTTGTATCCGTGTAGAGCTTCTTGACGTACCTGTGAAATATTTTACATCAGAAGGTCTTTGGTATTAAATATCATACCTTACTTTTTCCCAGGTGTTCTTGTGCTCTTGTCTCTTGCAGCTACCTATAAACTTCAGTGCCTTAATACCTTCTCAGTCTTCTATTTTTGTTGTAAATCTCTTTGTTCAGTAGGAACCTGTAGTGTTCCTTCATTCTGTTAAAGATAATGATAAAGAATATGAACAGAGGGAATAAAAGCAGGAGAGCTGTAGCTTGTACCCTGTGAAAGCTGCCTTTCCTTCTGAAGGAGATACAAAAGGTGGGGCAACATTTGAAGGACTGGAACTAGGAAAGAAATAGGAGGAATCGTCAGGGGGAGGATCTCAGAGATGCTTTTGTAAACTTAAAATAATGGAATGAAAAGTTGCATAAGAGAAACCAGAGATTGAGAGAAAGGGGAAAATTGAGATTACTGATACAAAATAATTTATTTGGAATTTTTCCATGAACTCTGTTATGTTGTCTCACTTCTGTGTAGTCTAATTTCCATGCATCAGCTCCAGTATTTCTTAGACTTCACTAAATCATTTCAGCATACTAAGTTGATAAATACACTTTTTTTTGGGTAGGTTTATTTGTGGTGTTAGTTTTCTACTGACTTGCTGTTCTGAAACAGTCCAGCCAGCAGTTCAGTAAACATGGAAGGGAGCAGGGTGGGAAGGAAGGAGCTCGTGAAGGATCTTGCTCAACAAGGAGGTAAAATTCAGCTGCCATAGGATTGCTCCGGGAGTCACCCGCAGAGCTGTATGCTCAGATCTGCTGTGGAGCTGTCTTGCAGGTAGTTGTTGCAGTTCCAGGGTTTTGGAGGGTAGAAGGTTAGACAAGTAAGACTGTCGTGTGATAGGAGAGATCCTTCGGGCTTGTGGTAAGGTGGAAGAAGAAACTTGGAATCTTTCCCCTGGACAACATTTCTCTAATCTTACATTATCATGTGAGGCATTGGAGTTGACACGAATCGCTAATGTCACCATATTGAAGTTTTAATTTGCCATAATGCCTAAATTTGCCTAAAAACGTACTTGTGCTCAGTACAGTATCTTACACTTTTCTACATGTTGCATGTCGTAGAGAATTCACATCTTCCCAGTACCACAAATAGTACTTTTAATAGTGAACTAACTCAGCTGTCAAGGGGAGAATATAGATGCTTCTGTGGAAGAACTGTGGGTATTTACTGTGGGGAAAAAATTGGCCTGTGCTTTGCTGTGAGTAGGGAGAATCAAAATGGACTGAATAAACAGTCGGGTTTGCAACCAGGGAACTTATGCATCAGCAGCTTGATGTGTGTCTAAATCTGGACCTGCAGCCTCCTGCAGATTCTCTGGCAATATACAGTATGTAGTGTCCATTGTAGGATCTTGGGTTGCACTTGGCAGCATGGACTTTTAGCTTGATAATAAATTATTCTTGAAAGCCACATTTCCATAAAAGAGAGTTATTATATTCAAGGTTTCAGCTGGGAAGTCTATATAAAAAGTCCTGTGTTCTGAAAACCTTTTAAAGCTTAGTTTCAAGCTTTGAAAGCTGGAACAACTGCTTTTCAAGTTGTTGATGATGACAAAATGCTTCATCATTGTTAATTTGGAGCTAGGTAGTAGCCTGGAAACCTGTCAGTGTCACCAGTGAAACCTGTCTCTACTATTTCTAGAATTTTGTTTTGCCCATCTGCCATCCCCTGAAATCTTTGACCGTTATGACTTAGAAGGTACCCTTTAGATAATGTCTACCTGGGGGTCTTGCTTGCAGTTTATTAGCAGGACCAAATGGTCCTTAGTTCTCCAAATGTGTGCCCAAATACCATCTCTCTGCTTAAGTTCCTGGGCTTTTTACTTTCAGGAAATGTGTGACCTTTCTTCCAAAAACTCATTAAAATGATTTAAGAGTTCTCAGTGTTGAGTTGGTGTTTTGGTTTGCAGCAGCCTTTGCGCACGCTGGTGACAAAGTAGTCTTATTTCTCCCCTCCTTTTTTGCAATTTGCTTTAACACAGGCTGAAAGTGAGCGTCACAGCAGAGTACGTATAACTGTAAATCTGTTTGGTAAATCTAAGAGCAGTCATAATGGGACACACGATGCCTCAGTAAAACGCTCTTTTTTTCCTTTTATTGTTCTCTGTTTCCTCCCCACCTCTCCTAAGTACATAAACAAACAAATAACTTACAAACCCAGCACTTACGTCCATTGTGTAAACTGGAAGGAAGTGGTACACAAATTTAGATACTGTTTACTGTGAGGAATGTTGAGTAAATTTTGACTGAAACCTTGAAATTGTCCCCTGATCTGCGCAGAGCTTGTTAGGTAGTGTTGTGAGTTCTTGATATTTTGTATGTAAACTTTTGGTAAATAAAGCCTTTTTTTGGACGTGTGACAGCTATTTCAATTAGAGGATGCCGTGAAGGCACCTGGCTCTCTCGGGACCATCATGTCTTAGCTAGGGACCATCATGAGCGTGGGAAGAAGTGTGCATTTGGGCTTGTTTGGCCAGGATTGCAGTGGGTGTTGGAGCTACTGAGTAGCCCATGCTGTGATGACATACACAGGACAGCAGGCCCAGCATTTTCTGAGAAGCAAGTGTGAGCTAGGTCTTGGGAAGAAAAAAAGTCCTGTGCTTGCAAAAGTGAAGAGGGAACGTATGAATGAGGTAGAAATAAGTTAATTGGAAGCGGTGAACTGGAGACAATCAGTTTTGGAGTGGAGTCGTAGTTTCACAGACAGCTAATCTCATCTAACGATATGCTGTTGACATTTTTGAAGAAAGGGGGTTCCCCCTGGTCCCCATCCCCTTCCCTCTCCTCATTTATGTGGGCTTGCGGCCTCTCTTGGGCTGGATCTGGAGCTCAGCAGACCCT
The DNA here is from genome assembly GCF_000690535.1 of Cariama cristata. Classification (NCBI taxonomy): domain Eukaryota; kingdom Metazoa; phylum Chordata; class Aves; order Cariamiformes; family Cariamidae; genus Cariama; species Cariama cristata. The sequence goes on along the minus strand of NW_009619013.1, from coordinate 137,509 downwards.
TCTGAGGTCAAATTAACTCAGCGAAACAGTGGAAAACCGACCTAGCGAAAGCCTGCCTATGCTTTCTGCCATTTCTGTCAGTTGAATTGGCTCACAGCGGGGTCTGAGATTGCTGTAGACAGCATAAGGTGAGCAGTGGGAGCCAGTGGCTGATGTGGGAAGGCAGAGGGAGAAGAGATGGGGAGTCTTCCCTTTGTGGTAGCAGTGAGCTGTTAAACGTGCTTGCCCCATCTCAAGAAATAATCCTCTGAGCATTGATTGACCTTAAAAATTCACCGATGTCATTGTGAGCGGTCACTGTATCTCTGAGGGTGGTGTTGTAAAACAGTGGGCAGAGTGGGGGTTGCCCAACTGGGACATCTCTGAGTTAAAAAACCTACTAGTAACAGAGTTTGACGCATAAGAAACCAGAGGTTGTGGTGACTTCTCCAAGCCAGCACGGTGTTCGTGTAGGTGCAGGCAGGGATGCATCTGAAGAAAGGAGCTTCTGTGTAATTTTATTTGGGTAGCTAAATTTCATATTTATTTTAAGTCTTCATGCTTAAAGTATTTGGCCTGCATAGTTTTTTTCTGAGGGCCAACCACTTTATTAGTTCTTTCCAAACCATACTTTTGCTGGCGTATACATCATAGCAAGTCATTAGTGTTTCCGACTCAGCTCTTCTCCCGTTTCCTGGTGATACACCGTACGATACTGCAATACCCACCGCATTCAATGCCGTATAATTGCACCCTCTTCCTTCTCTGGATGCTAAAATCACATCCTTGTGTTGAGTTGATGCTTCTTTTTCAGAAGTCTATATACGATGCACATCACCGTGGTGTCTGAGAGCCTATATTGATGAGATTGCTAAATTGTCGAAAGATTGGCTAAGTGTTTTAAGCATTTCCTTAAATATCATTCATAAGCTACTAGAAGACAACTTTGTACTTTCTACAATTAGGAGGGATTTATTTCTATCTGATGTAAACAAGTCACACACATGCGCTTATTTTGTCTTCAAATGTCAAGGTATTTTTCTAAAAAAGAACAACCGGAGTTTAGTTTTTTAAAAGAGAATTAGGTTGATCAAAATGTTTACTTCTGGCTCTTGGCTTTTTGTCATCTCTTTTTTGTTACAAAATAGCAAATTAAGGAGATTCTGAAATCAGTACAAGACTGCAGTTTTGATTTGAGATCAAATGGCTTCAAAGCTCACTGTTTACCTCTTCAGAGCAGTGATAGCATTGAATTGTTAAATTGTTATTAGAGAGTGAAGTTCTACTGAATAGTGTTGTGTTACAATAAAAATAAGATAAGATAGTAAACGGTTTGCAATTTGAGAAGATCTTGGTTTATTACTTAAAAATCAGGTCCCCAGATTGTAGAACTTTGATAACAGCCTGTTTTTAAATAAGGAAGGGATCTTTAAAGCGCCATTGACTTATTTAATTATAGATATTTAATAATAGTATCACCAAAATAATATTATTGGTATATGGATTGATTCTACCTTTGTGATCCATCCTTAGAAAGGACTCAAGGATCTCCTCAGTGTGCAGGACTTGCCCTGACAAGGGGAGCAAAACCACCTTCGTGATGTCCGATTTTGATTTCAGACGTTATGGAGGGGGCAGGAAAAGGCTAGAAACCAGAACAACCGATGGAGTTAGGTGTGTATTTTTTTTCTTGCATTGCGGAAACCGCTTGACTGCCCTGCAGAGTTTAGTGTCACTGAAGGATGCAGAGGGAGATGCCAAGGCTGGTTCATCCCCTGAGGAAGCACTGGGATGTGTTTTGTATTTCTGAGGATTGCTTGGGGCTAAATAACTGCATCATTGCTGGTGTAAAGTCAAAATTTTATTTGGGAGTCACCTGTCGCGGTTAGTCCATTTCTTCAGAGGGAGTAGATTAAAGGTTCATATAAGTAGACAGCAGCCATTTATTTTGAATGATCTTTTGGTTTGTAGAGTTTGAATATAATTGGGAGTTTCTGTGTTGTTTTAGGCTGGTTTAGGCTTTGTCATCTCTGTTTTCATCTTGCTGTCAGTCCTTAACAGTATATACGCAGGTTATAATTGTGTTCCTCTCTGAGTTCGGAGGATAGCCGAGAAATATGTGCAAAAATTAATTTTGTTGGTGCTAATAAGAGCACTTCCATGTACCAGTATGCAATGGAATATAAAAGACTACTGCTTGAATGCTCAAAAATGTGGAGATTTTTCCTTCACAGGTGTTCACTGTCCCAATCACAGAAGAGCAGATGTTAAGATCTGCTCACCTGCAAATACCATGCTCATCACGCAAAGGTGGAAGAATTCTTGAAACACAAAGAAAACCTGTTTTGTGAGGCATTATAAAATATATTGGGGTACGGTGTGGTGTTGCAGTGAGCTAAAAGTCTGCTTGGAAAACTGTCGTTTAATATCAGGGATGGGGTATGGCTTTTTAAACTTTCAGTAGATACCAGAATTTCGGGGGGCTGTTGGAAAGGAGCGTATCCTTACTTTGAAGCTTCTTCCTGGTAGGTGCCACGCTGTTGTAAATTTAACTGACCCTAGGAGTATTGGTCTTTGAGAACATATAAGAATAGGATTTATGGTTCTGAGTTAATAAAATATGCTGATGCCACTGTAAGCCCTGTTTAGATAGACAGCAGTAATCTCTGTTGAGCAGTATGAAACCGTCTGTCTCTAAGTAGTGGAAACCTAATAGTTCACAGCAAGGTTGTACCACATCCAGAGATGAGAAAAATGTGTCTGAAGTCAGAGGAGTTTTAGCTGCATGGTTTTATTTTCTTGTGTAATTGCGTTCTTTCTCCTGTGGTAATATTATACATCATGTCAAGTAAACAAGATACCCAAAGTGCACAAAGGAAAAGGTGCTTTTTAAAGTTTGTACCATCCCTTATTTTTGCTAGCTTTAGCACAAGGAACAAGATTTTTCAAAGTGAATCTGGAGTATGTGGAGTCGGTGTTAAAGGTGGAGTATGCTGTGCCTTCATAAAAACCCCCATTCAATTCGATAATGAGATACATTAAGAAGGCTAAGTTAATGTATCACCACATTGTGTGTTTCATACGGCATAAAAATGCTATTTCCAAGTTTTTATCTTTCATAGAAGGAGTTGATAGAATTATATGTTTGGAAAGATAACTTTGAATTTGTAATTTTTCTATTGTGTTTGAAATATTTGACATTTAAATACGTGGTTGTATTTACATATGTTGCATTTTCATTACTGCTAATCCTCTTGAAACTTGGTTGGCAGATGCCTTAAGCAGTTCTCTAAAATTGGGACAGATACAATATTCTGCAACCTTGGAATCAAGTTGCAAGTAAAGAACATTTTATAATTGTATTTTTCCACTTTTTAAGATTCCCACTTTTAAATTTTAAAAGAGAATTGCTGTATGTAAACAACAAGGAAATAGACTTTAGTAGGGAGATTAATAGCTGAAAATTGACTAGTTGGTGCCTTATTTTAAGATAAAATAGTAATAATCAAGATTTTTATGCTGCAAACAAAAAGATTACCTCTGTATGCTACTTAAGTAAACAAGTCTGTGTGAAGAAACCGTTCTGTGTGCATTACAAGGCACACATATTTTTACAAAAGGCAACAGTTTTCAATATTAAGTCTAAATGATTGCTTTATAACGTGAAAGGAGAGTAGAATAAGAAATCATTTCTTTGACAAGTGGGTTTTTTTTTTTTTAATAGTCAACAAATACATGGTGTCCATATATGCTGGGATTTTGGGTTTTGTTTTGGGGCTTTTAAAAACAACTATCCTCAGCGTTTTTTCATCACTGTTTCCTAGCTTTTGATTTATTCACATATTGAAAATTATAGTTAAATATAACCAAACATATTTTGTTCTGTATGTGAAATAAGTAACTTAACAAATACCCTTAAGTTCATGGAATTCAACATTAACAGCCACTGAGTTTAATCAGCCTGAAATACAAGGAAAAAAAAATATCTGTGTAACTCTGTAGAGATATCCATTGTAAAACTTGACCTACAATCCAGACTTGAAGATTCTTTCTATTAAAGTTGAGTTTTTTTCAAACTCAGATTGCGTTACGGTTAGAAAAGTATCGTCCTCTCTTCAGATAAAATTGCTGTTGCGGTCTGCTCCCTCTCGTGATTCGTCCTAGCCGTGGCTGGATTCCTCCATTCAAACACCAGGTCCTTCCCTGGTGCTCCGTAACCGGGACAGCACTCTCCCAGCCTTCCCGTACCGGGGAGGGCCACGGGCTCTGCGAGGAGCTCTGCATTTGGTAGAAATTGCATCCTATTTAGGTGTTTAAAGTTAGGTAGGATGATTCTGGTTTTAGTATCGCCTAACAGTGAGTAAAGATGGTGCAAACCCAATTTCTTTGACCAGGCTTTTCCAATTTACTGTTTGGCTCAGGGTCCACTCCTTCTTAATTCCTTCTATCCTTGCTTTTGCATCTTCTTTTAATCTAAAGAGTTCCCCTGAGGAACTTGCTTTCCCTGGCAAGAGTGTAAAAGGTCCTCCAGGTTGCTGACATGATCGCTTTTCAATACATGTATTCGTATAAACCTTTCGCCTTTGTTCTGGTAAATCGCTGCTTGGTGGCAGCGGTTCACGTTGAAGTGTCCGATGGCTGCACTGGGCCGGCTCTGTTTTCCTTACAAAGCTCATCTCGCTTTCAGAAATGCAGTGGGAGTTTATGCCTGCAAGTTTCTTTACCAGATTTTTCTCTACATGCGTTGGCAGTTTGTTTCGGCCACGTTGAGGTCCCGAGTCTCCCGCTCTTCATGGCCTCCTGAAGGAGGGAGGATTCCCCCTACAGTCATGGTGGTGCTTTAAAATTGAGCTTAATGAATGTACTTGTTACTGCTTTATAAGCCAAAGCCCGAGACACAATATCTGATCCCCAAATATGTGATTTGTTTAAATACCGCCAAGATAAAGAGCAGTAGGTCACGGAGGGATAAATGAGCCCTCAGCTCTCAGCGGCCATGTTGGGGAGAGAGCTGTGCTGGGCTTCAGGGAGATGGCGGGGGTCAGCCCTCGCTCTTAAGTGCCAACAAGGTGCCTAGGGCTTATTTCCACCTTTTTCCCGTCTCTTTCGCTCTTGGATGTCACCTCGGCAGTGTTGTGCAGGGGGCTGGCTTCCAGCCAGGCTGGAGAGGAGTGATTTCCTACCCCAGACCCTGCCATCCCCCTGGGCAGCTGACTGGGACGGGCATCCCCGCCATGTTGGGGCGTCCCTGCCCGCCCGGGATGCGGCGCCTGCGGGAGCGGGGGGCGGCAGATAACGAGCAGGCAATTAAACGGCTTAGTAAAAGAAGACAAAGAGTTAATGCCGTATGCTGCTCATCTTCGATTTTCATAAACTCATACATAGGATCCGGTGAATCGGGAAGTAGGATGAAGGTTATTGCAATTTTGACACAAACACTTAAATGGCTAATCTGTTTCTAAATGGTTATGTTTTTAATCTCGAGCCTCTTTACATGACTGAGCTGCTGTTTTTTTCCTAACTTGACTTTGTTTTATAGGGGAAATATTTCTGATCAGATTGCTTAAGCTGTGAGCTGTCATGTAAATATGTTCTGTCAAGTATATAATACACATTTTAAAATTTGTCTAAATATTTATGCTCTTGAGGGGATCGCTGTAGCTCTCAACAGACAGTTACAACCTAGCGAGTAAATAAATTGTATTTCTTTTTTTTCGAGTCTGCATTGTTTTTGCAAGAAATTGTAACTGTTTGAAAGATCACTTGAATCTCACAAAATTCTGCGTGATAGTTTTATTATTCACTTGAGAAAAAAGTACCTCCTGTCTTTCAGCAGCGCCTGCAAATATATATGTGCATATATATATACATTTAAAATAAAATGCTCTTTCTCTGAAAACTTACGGAACAAAACATGAGTGAATTTACATGTGCCACCACATTTAAAATTATCATTAGAAATGTTGTGAAGTACATTTTCTGTTATTTTAAATTTGCTTCCTGTATGTGCTCTATGGATTATTTTTTTCTTATTTTAGTAATTTTCTTGCCTGGATTACAGTGATAAGATCTGTGGAGTTCTGAATATTTTTTTTTAAAAGAAATCAAAAAGTTCAGTGAAATTCAGTGGAGCGAAGATGGGTAATTTTCATTCAGTTTTGGGTAATGAGCTGGATGAGAAGGGAAATTATTAATGCTAAAGTTTAGAATGTAGTTAGTTTGTGATCAGTAAGAGTTAATATATCTGTGATTGACATCAGGCACAAGATTGCTGTAATGTTAAACACCTCAGAAACTGTTCACCGATAAATTTTGCTAGTTAAACTGGTGAAAGTATGTTTCGGATGCTAGTCTATGGAAGCCATAATAAATTGTATTATCCTTTCTTTTTACTTTGTACAATAGTAAAGTATATCCAGAGAAAGTAAATCTGTGATTTTAACATCTTTTGACAAGCACATTAGACTGTAGAAAGAGCATCCAAGTTGGGGCTTGGGGCATATGGTGCTACCTTCTGCTAGCATAGCTCCAGAACAAGTCACTGTGTTCACCGAGGGGTCATATTCAGACTCTCAGGTTCCTTCCTCTGGTCCGGGGGAAAAAACCACAGTTGTTCTTCGTATGGAGAAATCAGAATATAAACGGTAAAGCTCACGTCCCTGTGATACCTTCATTGTGCAGAGAACACAGAGATGCTCTGAAATATTTTGCTGTCCATCAGGTTTTTTTGTAAAGGCATTCAAGAAAGGCTTCAGAGAAGTTAAGCTAAACAAAAATTGCGTCGGTTAATAATCCACAAGCTAAACAATGCTGTAGCACTGTAAATCCTCAAATTAGCCTACGTAAATATTTATAGCTATTTTTTAATTCTGAAAAGAAATATAATGCTAGTTTAAAAGAATAGATGATGATACCATGATGTGAAATTATTGAAGCATTTCAAACTTAGGAACATTCCAAGTATTTAAATGCTTGTTTCGTGAATAAGTAGCAACTCCCACAGAGTTACTTTTCACATCTTCCTAGATTGTCTTATTTTATTTAGATTTAAAGACTGGTATTTATAATAGATAATCCAAGTGTTGTGTATCTTGGGAATTCAGCATATGGATGGGGATACGGAAGGCATTAGTTATATGAGATTTGTTGACCAGCTTTTAATTCAGATTGTCATTTTTAACACACGGCAGTGCAGATGGTAAAGTTTTGACTGTCCGTCAGAGCCCTGGTACCTTAGGGACAGCTGTTGCTGATAAGTCTTTTTTTTTTTTTTTTAACATGCTTTAGGTCAAGAGTAGTCAAACCTGTTACAACACCTGCTTCCACATATGCAAATCTGTTGTTTTGTCATTTCATTAAACAAGGAAAGGTAATGGTCTCTGGTGGCTGTAAGTAAGCCTGGAACATAGCCTGTACGAAATGAACTCTAGCAAAAAGGCAACTGTGGATTCTGCAGTATAGGCATGGGATGCTGCTTCTGTTTGGGGGGCTTTGTTTCTGGAAGACTGCCTGTAATTTGGAAGGAGGGTAGAAAGGCAAGCGTATGTTTGGAGGCGAGAAGAAAAGGGAAGGTGTTTGCTGTCATTGACTGTAGGGCAGTTGTGAAGTTTGACATGCCCAGCAGCTAGCGGGTGCCATGTGGGGCTCCCCTACACCACCGCGTACCTCGGTTTTCATCATCTGGTAAGCCTGCAGCATGATTTCCAGGCACTGGAGCATACAACGTGTCTACTGCGGTTTGGAGCTGATTGATCCACGGGATGGAACGTGCTTGTGGGATCTTCCCTTGCTATAGAAGAACATAAATGATTGAAATGCTTTCTTAAGAAAGAAAAGTTATCATTTGTTTATGTCCTTTGGTGCCTAGCAGAAAAATTCCTTGTCAAACGGCAGCACGCCGTGAGAGCTGAGGGTTTACTGCACAAGGTTACGCGTGGGTTGTGGAAACTTTTAAGCTGTTTATATTTGTTTAATCTATCAGATATATATAGAGTTTAAATCATGAGGAGGAAACTTCTTCATTTATTACACTTTGCAAGTAGGGCTGTGGCATGTAATAGAAATGGCACTTAAGGATTGTTTTTTTAAGCAAACTGACAGAAGATTTTATCCTGCGCTGCCATAGATTGCTGTGGGGGAGAAAGGGAAATAGTAAAATTGATGAACAAATGTTGCATGCTGTCAGTTTAGATTATGTTGTTTTGCCATGAAGTTGCCGCTAATTTTTTTAAAGATACCGTAAAATTCCGCTGTTGCGGAAAGTACCATAGTAGCGCTGTCGACTGTGTTAATTATTTCATTCCAAGACTCGTTTGTCAACAGTGTCTTAATCGAGCCACGAGCAAAAATGCTTTTTGAACATTTTGTGGGGAAAAAAGAATACTACCCTGACCTCTCAACCTTGTCAGCTGAGTTTTCCCATTCTGACACTAGGCATTATTTTTGCAAAGGTTGGAAGTTTAACTCTTCAAGGAACCAGATATCATTTTTATTGGGATATTAATTCTGGTAGGTGCTAATCTCATCAAGATTTGCAGACATTTTCCTTCATAGGCCATTCTGATTTGTAGCTTTTTCTTTTCACAGCAGTATTAAATACCAAACCTTCTCTGATATGGAAGTTCATTAGAGATATGTCTTTGATGGCAGCCCTTTCAGGGCTTCAGTTTCAAATACCTTGATGTAAAGCTTAAGAAGCCATTGTGTTGTAAGCCCTCCTTGATGTGTCTTATTTAGATCTGCATAGTAAATCAAGGAAAGTAAATAACAAGGCAGCAGATGGAAGCATGGAGATAAGGCCAGTGAACAATTGTATTTGTATTTTGTTATGATGTTGACAGGAGCTAAAATTCACTAATCTAGTTCAACTGATCTGCATTTCAAAGAAATCTCATTTAGCAGCAACTTGAAGGTTTGGAGGATAAAGTTCTTTTATTGCAGCTTTTATTGCATTCTTTGCTAATTTATCTGGTCAAGATTTAGCCTTGCTTACTTAAAGCAGCAAGCATGTTACAAGGAGTCTTAAATACTACGAAAGCATTAATGTCTAGACTATGAACTGAAGGTAATTACATATCCAGCAGTGAATAGGCTACGTTTAGGAAATACTGTTGTCCAAATGGAATTGCAAGAGAAATGCAGATAAGGTATTTTCCCGTTTTCTCTAAGTGGTGTTGTTTTTTTTTTCCAATTATTTTTTTTTATTGTGGGGAAAATGAATACATAAGCAAATCTAAAATGATTAAATACAAAAAAAAAGAATTTATTGAACTGTGAATTCAGTCATGCCACACTTTGCTGCTGTGTTTACAAACTGATGACTCGTATTAAGGTTTCATTTAATGATTACTCTCCTGTATCTGTTAAACAGAATATTACAAGGTGGACAATAGTTTAGTAGAATGATGGACCACAGTTGGTTTTATGTGCACTCTAAACAAAGTAGACAATGTATATGTAAGTTATGTACTTTGTATTAGCTAAAGTACAGCCATGTCACCTGGAAGAATGTGATAAATATGTGTACAAATCAAATATGATTAAAACGAAGAGTGATATAAAGTAGAGTTTAGGGTCTCCTTTTGGAATTTTAAGGAAGTTATTTAATCTTAAGGCCAAAAGACAGCCTTTTACTTTGATTTAGTTTTCACTTTATAATATGAATACCAATAATGAGCTAGTTCGAGAATCGATCACAGGCGCGTGAGTACGTATGAACAGATATAACAATAGTAGGGCAAAGCGTGCCGGACCCATGTACATCCATGCTAATAATGGGGCTCAATTCTCTTAAGACATGTGAATCAAACTCAGCAGCTGCTGTGTTTTAATGCTGTAGTCCTTGCTGCCCTTCTGCAACTTGCCCTTGTCGTAAAGCCCACGCCTGTGCCCTGAGGACTGCGCTTTCATCTCGTTTGTCGTGCGGGTCTTCACGCTTCTTTGTGGTGCGTCTTCTTCGTGGACTGGAGAGGAGCGGAGGAGGAGGAGGCAGCTGGGGATGACGGCACGATACCTGGTAGCTTTTGACTGCTGGAGTCCATAAGTTAATCAGATCATGGGGTGGTAAATACTTCTTTAGTAGTAGTGCTGGCTTAAGCATCTTTTGGTTCCTTCTCATTGCTATACCTCTGAAGATGCTCATATGGTGGTTGGCCGGTCTGCAAGGTGGACCTCTATAAGGTTGAAAACAGCTTTTATTTTGCCAGGTTACTTTTAATCTAGACTAGTTCCCCAGCATAGCTGGCCACGCAGCTCCCTGCATAGTTGCCTTAGCACAGTTCTGTGGCCGGTGCTGGGAAGAGGGAGGTGGTCCTGCCGCTGGAAGAAGGGTTCATCGGTCTACACCCTGAGATGCCCAGGGTGAGCTTCCCCAGCAGTGCAAGCCAAGCCGCATCACGACGGTGTGATCTCGCCTTTATCCAGACCACATCTCCCAACTCCTCTCTTGCCCTGGCAGGGATGTCCCCATTTTGGTCACAAGTTGATCACTTGTTTTGCAGGACTTTTCAAAGAATTGAACTCCCTGTTCTACCTCACCTTGTAATTGCACGAATGTCCAAGTTGGCACAAGGAAGGAGTGGGAGTCTGCAGCTGGAGCTGAAGAGGAAGGTGAGGGAAGTTAGGGCTGCTCCGGCCCCACTTTAGAGTGGCTTTAAGTCATTGTGCTGCTGCATCCTCTCTGGAGATTTTGCCTTTACCCCCCAGAATGCTATATGCTCTGCATGTGTGAAATGAAGTAGACAACACAAATAGCAATTATTCAAGAAGGTGACTTGCACTGCTTTGTGAAATAAATATGTACCAGCCAATGCACTGATGACAATGAAATAAATAAAACTGTCCTAGAAAACCCCACAGTGTATCTAAACATTTAATTGCATCCCAATCTGCCAAAGTTCAGAAGGGAAATTTCGGGTTTGAAAATGTCCCAAGGATGTCATCCTGCTTACAGCACCCAGGAGCAAACAGGGAGGTCCTCAGGAGCAAATCCCTTCAGGCACAGCGGTCTTCACATTTTCAGCTTAGGTCTTCCTCCTTTTGTATAACAATTTAAATCATCCCCTTCAATAAACATATGCTCTTACTGTCTGATCTGCTACAGTCTTCAGAATTTTATCAATTGTAGTCTGTTTTTCAGACTTCATGCCCTTGTACCTTTGACTTCAGCGTTGTTGACCCTCGCTCCATCCCCATCTAAGCCCTTCCCGTATCCCGGCATTGCCTAAGGTGACAAGGAGACGTCCTGGCTGTCACCGACTGCTCGCCTCTTCTGCTCCTGTCCCTGCTGGCTCCATGCACGTGTTGTCTTCCTCACAGGGCTGCTGGAGGGGAGAGCGTTTTCAGTGAGAGTGGGAGAAAAAATAAAGAGGAAAAGGAGAAATAGAGGAAAAAACCACAAATGTAGAATGAAGTTTTATGGAATTTCTCACATCTCTCCCTCTACAGAAACCTCTTGCACCCCTTCGCAGTCTAGTAGTGCCACAACACTGTGTGTTAATGAGTGATCTTCTCGCAGGTGACAGGGATTGAAACCATGTAGAAATGAGGTGGATTAAAAACCAAAACTTGAATTCCTGCTCTCGTCATGTCAGCGCCGGTGTCGATGGCAGAGCCCCGACCGACTGAATTGTGTGTGATGCTGCGTGTCTGGAATCACCCCGCACCGCTCAGCAGTTGTCTCTGCAGATCCCGCTGTGTCCCTGTGCTGAATGGCAGCCGGACACTGGAAAGAGAAGGGCAGATAGAGCTGGGAGGAATATCGGCAAAAGAAGGTGACTTTATTCCCACGGGGGATTGCTGAAGAAAAATATTCCTAGACGTACTTGCCACAAGAAGTACTGTGGAAGTTTACCCCTAGGTATTTAACCTCCCCAGGCTTGGATGTTGGTTTAACAACAGTTTACCAGCTATTCCAAATCTAGCATTTTATCTTTGTTGGCAGATTGCGTGATGGAGCTAGTTAGCCTGTGTTTTCTATCATCTGTCTCATATATAGCATTTACTTTGGGTTGGTAGACAGCTAGCTATGCAAGGAGTTATTTACAGAATCACAGAATCGATGAAGTTGGAAGAGACCTTTGGGATCACCGAGTCCAACCTTTGCCCCAACACCACCATGTCAACTAGACCATGGCACTAAGTGCCACGTCCAGTCTTGTCTTAAACCCCTCCAGGGATGGGGACTCCACCACCTCCCTGGGCAGCCCATCCCAATGCCTAACGACCCCTGCTGTGAAGGGTCCTAAGAGGCATTAGACACAGGTCTTACCTTTATTTTCGTGCCAGTCCATCCTCTTCCAGTTCAGTTTAAGGTTCTATTTCTGACCAATATACTTTAAATAAATACTGAATAAATCTATAAGAGAAACGAGGAATATTTCTCTAACTCTTAATGTCGATCCAAATCCAGAATATTTGAGGAGTTCAGTATACAATTGATGAGAGGACTAGATTTTAAAATATTACAAATTTTAGGGGGTGTTTTCACATCTTGCAGGGGATTTATATCAAAGTTTAGGGAAGGTTATTAGTTATCTTGTTGGCGCTGATGCATGGGTTCTAGTAGTAGAAAGACCATTTTACCTGTAGATAGATAATTTGTCCTGCCTTTCTCTTTTTATTATGTAAGAGATGGGAAGTAGTGACAGCTCTGATGTTTTCTGAAGTGTTGTTTTTTTGATAAACTTCCTTAAATCGCAGACAAACCAAACAGCTTCATTCAGTTTAGCAGCACAACATTTAGGGAAGTTTGCAGTGTAACACCTTCACTTCTTTAATTATTTACATTGCAATTGATCTCTTGTTTACTCATTATGTTGTTTCCAGATTAGGACGATGATACCAGAGATCAGCTGGAAGGGACTTTCGCACAGATATATTGGTGTCTTTTGTTGCTGTGTTTTAATACATCTTTCTTGACAGAGATTTCAGCGTTTACTAGCAAAGCAGTGATTGTCTTTGTGAGTTTATGTTTTTGTGAGATAAGATTTCTGGGTAAAAGCTTTTAGATAAACACGGTACTAAAGACACATGATTAGACACATACTACATTAGGCTGACTATACAATTACATATGAGAGTAAATATTATTCAGTCTTCAACCAAAACTCCGATCCAGTCCTTGATTGTTTATATGCTATGATTTCAGGCCAAATCCTGCACTAGTCTTTTACTTAGTTTCACCCGATAGGCTATAGGTATTGGAAGTAAAATTAACAGGATGCTTATGCACAAAAGTGGAATTTTATAGCGTATTTAGTCAGAGACCCGAGCCATTGGATTTTTTGTAAATAAGTTATATAATCCTAAAACAACTGATGAACTTGCTTGTATAGTCCTCAAATACTTGAATGCATTTTTCTGGAATGTACTCTAAAAATACGTGGCAGTCATGAGATAAAGTATTTTATCAATGCTTATTTGGGATGGCTTTGTAATGTAGCTGTGGCTTTATGAATTGCCAAAAAAGTCCCGTGCCAGTAATGCTAATAAGATCACGTTACCATATATAGCTTTTACTTTGTGTCTTAGGTAACTTACAGAAATGCTGTGAGCTTGCTCACAAGCATAGCTTTTAGTACCCCAAATTTCAATAACCCAGTGTATACTCTGGAATATGTTTGTGTCTTTAATCTTACAGGTTACTTGTATGACTGTGCTGTTTCAAAAATCAAAAACCTAAGCTAAGAAATTCTTCATGTAAAAATTTCTTAATATATCTTTAAGTAGATTTCCACCAGGAGTATTATTGAATTAGGGAATATATGGAATAAATTTTTAAAGCAGGCATGAATGCTCGTTTAACCTTCAGATGGGATTGTTAAACAAGTGGTTGAAAAGCAAGGATTCTTAGTTTACAGAATTTTTTGGGTAAATGTTGGTTCCCAGCGCTTGCAACTGAGGTAACTGCGTATCAGCTTTTCCCCCTTTAGGTGCACTTGTATGAGAGAGCCAAGATCATATTCACGGGAAGATTTTGCAAACTTTTTAATTGTAACTTGAAGCCATGTACGGAAAGAGCGAGAATCACGGCTTTTATTTGGCAACAAGTGGGTAGCCGTCTTCTAATAGCTGTTCTGATGGCTTGCTTTCTCTGTGTTGAAGTAGCAGTGACGATAGTTCTGAACTGTTGTTATTACTGCTATCAGATTGTTTTTAAAGGATTTATCCTGCAATAGTTTTTTACCTGCTGTAGTGTACCCAGAGTCCACTTCTCTAAATTTTGCAATTTTGCGAGAAGCTTGTCTTTGCTCATATATCAATTCTAAGACAGTCGGTCCTTGTTTGCTACAGCTTGCTCTTATTTATAGTTTGTATCACAGTGACGTGCAGGATATCAAACAGAACTTGGATTCCTTTTGAGCTGGATGGGTTATATTCCTACCCTTAAGATTTTACATTCTAAACAGAGAAGTCGGACAAATGGTAGAAGGGAGAGGTGGCCTAAAATGTTGCTGTAGGCCAGTGGTACATGGGTCTTTGATCATTAGCGTGCTGTACAGTGAATTTTGTTTCATCCTCAGTGTAGCCATTTGAGCTGCAGAAGCAAACAGAAGAGCAAACAGCGTGGCAGCCTCTTTTGTGGAGTGTAGAAGTGATGAGGGGGAATAGATAGAACAGTAAACATACTTTGATCCGATATATCAAGCTGACCAAAAAAAAGTGTCAGTAATTCAAATTCCTCACTGTAGGGTCTAAAAAGAATGTTAATAAATAGGTCTGGGTGTAGCTGTGGTGCAAAATTTCTGATTTTTGGGTGAAATGTTAGGGTATTAATTCGTGCATCTTGCAAAAGGGACTTTCGTTGCATACTGATGTCTGAACAAAGTTATTTTTGTCCCGTTAGGTTTTTTTGTGCTAGTACAGGCTGCTTCTTCATATAATGTGCCAATGCATAAGTCTCCATATAGGGATACTAATTTCACAGACACAAAGATCTGTATCTAGCAAGGCAGCAGAAAGGACTGGTTATATTCCTTTGGTACACCTGGTAGGTACGGATAGAATTAATTAACATAGTTTTTGCTCAAAAGTGACATGCCAGTCCGTGACAGCAAAAAGTGTTTGTTCCTGATGACAGTCATTCACTTTCTGCTGGTTCAGAAGGCTTCCCTGAAGGAATTTTAATTGATCTGCACTTACCCAAAATAAATCAGAAACACTGCTGTATCCTAGAGATTATAGCAAAAGAGAAGATATTGGAATACAGAGTATATGATTTTTAAGGTTTGCTTTGAGATGAAACTTGCGACATGGAGATGCTGACCTGCATTTATATAAGTGTTGGACTGAGTGGGAACACATGGCTGAAGTTACAGACTCAAACACATGAGACCAGCGAACAACTTGAGAAGCAGAACCTTGCTTTGTAGCCCTCTGCCCTGGCTGCTTTGGGACTGTGGACCGGGGAGAGGAAGGCTGCTGCTGCTGCTGCTTTACAGTAAGACTCTGCTACCTCATTTGATGATTTTTATTTTTTTTTTTAACCTGTGGCGATGCTATTTTGGAAAAGTCAATCAAATTTATTAAGCGTGTAGTAAAGTATAGAGAACCATGGGAATTCACTTTGCAGTTCAAAAGGGTCTAGCCTGTGCTTCAAATGGAAGTAAGACTAGGCTCCCTGTGTACCTATGCAGTAATTCTGGTTCTTGTCTGGTGAATATATCAGTGTAAAAAGGAAGTAGGAATTTGTTGAATTAGCACTAGCGTAAATCAATATACAGGAAGGTAGGACTGGTCATCCTGTTTCAGACCAATGGTTCACCTAGGCCATCCTCTCTGTCCAGTGAAGAAGGCTCACTTCCAAGGGTACCTCCACTCTCCCTTCTGACTCATGGAAACTCCTTGCATCAACAGCATCCTTGGGAAGTAGTCCACAGTTCTGTTACCCGTTTTGTGGAGAAGAAACTCCTGCTTTTTCTTCTGAACTTGAGTTTTACTAGACGGTTCCTGAGTTCAAGGTATAGGGAACAGATGAGGTCTGTGCAACGCCTCCATCCTCTTCAGGCTTTTGTAGTCTTCTATCATGCCCTCCCTTAAGTTGTCTCTTTTCCAGTCTGAGTAGTTGTGGCACACTGCGTCGTTCCTAATATGGAAACCATTCCAAGCCTTTGATCGTGTACGTTTTCTTCTCTAAACCTTTACTAATTGGTTCTGTTGCATTGTGTTCTGTGCCGGACACCAAAGTGGAGCGCTATTTTCAAGATGGGGATTAATACAGTGGCAAATGATATGTTATGCTTTGTTCTTTATTCTTTCCCAATAATTTTTAACATCCAGTTTATGATTTTGACTCTGACAGAGTGGTGAGTTTTAAGTTTTCATGGAGCTATCCATCATAAACCCCAGGTCTTACTTTCTGAGCAGTAAGATGCAGTGCAATAGAGAGCTGTTTTGTTTAACAGAAGATTCAGATTAGCGTATTTATCAATAATCAGTAGCCAAGGCAGTTTCCAGTGAACCTGTGTTCAGCAAATCATGATTGCCTGCTTGAACCCTGCGAAAAGTATTCAAAATTTCTTGGTGGTGCAAAATAAATAATAATAGGAAATGATATTTTAATTTGTACACTTTTAAAAATAATATAATCCTGTTATTGTGAACCTCAGGAGTGGAGTAGGTGACTACTTTAGGAGTACTGACTACTTTACATGTTTCATACAAAGAAAGAAAGATGTAAAATGTGTGGCATTTCTTCCAAGGCATGCAGTACATGTGTGTAAGAATGACCCTGAAGTGTGTTTTAAAGAGGTGACTGCAATACTGTGCTATAAAACACACTATGTTTGCATTTACTGTGTTCCTTTCCCTTCTTACCCTTAGATAATTTCACGTGAAAGTTAAGGACCTTTTGGCCTTATCTGCAACAGAGGGGACAGACACTTGTGGAAGGAGGACCAGTTTGAGCAAAAAGGAAAAGACCATCCCTTCCGACAGCGCCGCAAGGTGACTAAGTGACTCCAAAGAAATGTAAGTGATTTATAACCAAACTGTGGCTCTTTCTACTGTGGATTTATATGCTCTGTGGGAGGAGTACAGTACCGCGTCACTGAAACGTATTGCTTATAGATGTAAAATATGGTTTAGGAAGAAATTTTTGAGGCGTACAGAAAATATGTACTCCTCCTATGTTTGTGTGATGGTAAGCGGTACTCAGTTTTGTTTTTTTTCCAAATGGCAATTGTTAATAAGAATGAAGTGCTGTTAAGAGTCATGAGCCTGTTTTTCTACCATTTTCTACTCATCTAGATCTGAGTTAATTAAGATACGTAGAAACTAAGCAGCTAAATCTCAGTTAGTCGTCCTAGATTCTGCTTACCCTCAGGAGAGAAGCAGACATCTCCAGAGGCCTCTCCAGCTCATCCTAAAGATAAAGCCTTGGGAATTCAGTATTACTCCTTGAGTAGCTTGTGTCTCTCCATTGACCACTTAAGTGGTTCAGTGGACACTTTAAGGTGGCACATCTGCATAAGAAGCTTCTTTTCCCCTCCCCGTATTGTCATTCTCCCTCAGCGTATGTAGCTGTTCATGGATTTGGAGAATGGATCTGGCTGAAAATAACCAATTATTTGTATGGTTTTGTTTTCAGCTGGGTTTATCCCAGCCGCGACTGGTACATAGGGTGATGGGGGGCAGCCAAAAGTGTAGGGGAGTGCACAAGAGCTTCTTCTGTCAGCTGTGCTCGTTTCTGCAGCTTAAATCACTTGGTGAGCTATAGTCTCAGACCTTGTAGATATTTTTAGTGCTCTGCCATTTACAAGAGTGGAAAAACTTGAGTGAGGCACTCTTACTTATTATGAAATAGCAAACTGCTCTCAGACCTTGTAGATATTTTTAGTGCTCTGCCATTTACAAGAGTGGAAAAACTTGAGTGAGGCACTTACTTATTATGAAATGGCAAACTGCTGTTTTGATGTGCATTTCACAGTGTGATCATGGAGAGGCTTATGTAAAAGTCCTTTGTAAATTAAAATTCAGATCTCCAAAACCAGGAAATGGTCACAAATGGCTAGCAAGTAAGCAGGTGTCTTATAGTAATTTATAGTGTAGGCATGATACTGTATAATTCATATATACATACGTAATTTCTGAACCTTAAAAATGCTAGCCTGATTTTGTATAGCACCAAGCATGACGTGTGGGTTGGGTGATATCGTATGATTAGTGGTTGGACTAATTTAGGCACAAGATCCTTGCATCTCCTGAACAGTAAAATACTGAGTAGCATTTCATTCTCACATTAAATACCCGATGCACAAGATCCTTGCATCTCCTGAACAGTAGAATACTGAGTAACATTTCGTTCTCACATTAAATACCCGATGGGAGGGTATAAAGAAGACGGAGCCAGACTTTTCTCATTGGTGCCAAGGGACAGGACGAGAGGCATTGGGTACAAATTGAATACAGAAGATTGTATTTAAACATAACATAAAAAACTTCCTTACCTTGAGGATTGTCAAACACTGGAGCAGATTGCCCAAAGAGGCTGTAGGGTCTCCATCCATGGAGATACTCAAACCCAATGGGACATGGTGGTGACCAACCTGCTGCATCTGACCCTGCCTGAGCAGAGCTTTAGACTAGGTAATCTCCTGAGGTCCCTTTCCAACCTCAGGTATTCTATGATTCTGGGAATATTTATAGGTGAGAGAAATCAGACAAGATTCTGCTATTTTATTTTGTAATATTTTAAATTTTTGTATTTTATTTTTCCTATTTCGATGTATTTAGCTATTCGGTTTGGGCTTTTACTTAAATTTTGACTAAAGATGAGAGATGGCAGAAGTTGTGAGCTTTCTAAAATGTGTTAAATTATATTTAAAGACTTGTGAATATAACTACGAAAATCACATTGAAGTCTGTGAAAATATTTTTTAGCTATGAATTAGCACCATAATTCACGTGATCGGGACAGTCATATGTTGGGGATTTTAGATGTTTAAAATGAGTATCTTTTTCACTTGATCCGTGGAAAGGAAGATACATTGTTAGTATCATTTTGTGCTTGAAAAAAAAAAGACAAAATTAAGGACAAAGCCTTGGAGGAGAGATCCACTAATCCACAATAGAAATAGCTGTCCTCCTGAAGTCTTGTCAGAGGTCGGTAAGACCTATAAAGCAGCCGAACAATTTCATTTAGAAGCTCTGTTTTCAGGTACTTGCAAATGGCCATTCTGGGACAGTTTAGGTGGATGCCAATGTAAACACATAAAAACTGGGCACATGTACAGTGAGACTTCACAATACGGTCTTCCATCTTCTATGAGTGTGTGATTCAGGGGCTTCCTTGGGTTTTGAAATGCTTAGAAAAAGGAAATCTCTCTTTAAATGTCAGTTTTCTTGGAATTTCAACTTTGATTAATTTGGCAGACATTTTC
Source organism: Cariama cristata (assembly GCF_000690535.1). Taxonomy (NCBI): domain Eukaryota; kingdom Metazoa; phylum Chordata; class Aves; order Cariamiformes; family Cariamidae; genus Cariama; species Cariama cristata. Next base: position 118,151 of record NW_009619013.1, on the reverse strand, counting down.
TGTCCACAGTTTTGCTATAGGCAGAATGTCTTTGCAAAAGCTTCCTTGAGATGGGTGTATCATTTCTGAAACTGGAAAAAAAAATGCTGTAAAAAAAGGTCTAGGAACTCTCTGCTTTGCTTTTGAGCAAGGTCTTGAAATTTGAAAGTGAAGCTTTAATGGGTTATAAGATGTGCCTTTTGCCATGCCTCTGAATGTCTATCCTTACTGCACTGAATTATAAGCTTTTGAAAATTACTGCTTACTCATAATCAGAAGAGGCATATTACTTTGTCAGCATATTCTGAAATACTCTCTGTATATTCTTAAGCTCCTAGAAATGATTGAGTCTGTCCTGGCTTGGAGATCAAACACTGTATGACATTTCAAATGTACAAATCCCCTGTTATTTTCACAAAAAGGTCTTTTTTTTTGAAATTTTCCAGGATTTTGATTTTTATGCTTGTTGAGAATTCTGTTTTTCTGCATCTTAGGCTTACTTTTCCCATGTTGTCTTTGAGAAGGATATCAAGAGTGGGATTAATTTCCCCTGATGTTAACCAGCTGAAAACATAGGTGTTGTAAATCTGAGCTGGTCACTATAGACTTCTTTAGTCAGCAAAGAGAGATGGAGACTTCCAGGCGAGGATTCCCATAGCCTCTTTTTATGTCTGTCTGAAGATGAGATGATTCATCCTTTGGTGGTGCCTGTTTCTTGTCACGGACAAGAAAAGAAGCCCAAGGTGACTGGCACAAATTTAGACATCTAACTTCTCTATTAAATGTTAAGGCAGATAAATTCAATCTCATGTGACGTAATGTGAGGCTGAAGAGGCAGCAGTGTTACCACTGACATTGACAAAAACATCCTGCTTTCACATGAGTAAACAAAATTCTTTTTTAAATTATTTCTTTGTGGTTATGGTGATACATATGAGCTTATTAAAAGGACATTTTCCATATTGCTTAGACATTGTATGTAACCATTAAAAAATGCTCTTCAAATGCCATTTTAATATTAACTATGAAATATCAATAGATTTTGAGTTTTTTCTTCTTATATTTTGTCTGTAGGTTGAGAAATGTAAATCTTCTAACTCGATGTCGTTACTTGATTTCTAGTAAGATAGTAAAAGGGATGTATCATGCGATTCTAGCGTTGTTGCTTTAGTATAGCTTGCAGTAAAGACTGAATGCAAAAAACGGGTGCTAATATAACAGACCTAAATCAGCTTTTAGCTAATTTTTAAAAGCAAGTAATTAGGTGACTTTCCAATTTGAAAAAGATTGCTCTAGTATCAACTAATATTGATAATGTCTTCTGTTAAATGAGATTGTGATGAAATGCTATTTTCCATTTGTATTGGAAATATTGTAGATTTCTTTAGTAATTTAAACTGCTGTCTATAGTTGAGTAATGGCAACTACATCGCCTACCGTAGGCTGATAACATCCCACCTTCCGCAGTTCCAGTGTTCATGGATAAGGGCTGTATGTGGGGAGCACTTTCTTACCATGGGTCTGAAAGGCATTAGAAGGAACACACGTTGTTTCTATTTGCTTTTTAGTTAAAATCTCGGCATATGACAAAGAAATTGTAGTGTAACTTGTTATTAGATGTCTTTTTGTGGCTAATTACCATGTATTTGAATTATTACCTGGGATGGCTAGACTTACCTTGACTTATTTCATGTATGTTTTTAACATCACTGTGATGAAACTATGGACAACATTAGAATGTACTTCAAGGATGGTCTCAGTCTTGTACTCGTCCTGTTACTGAGGAAATGCACATGATTCCTTATGGTAAGCAGTATTTCTGTACTTCTGCTTACGGCTGACCAACTGACCTCGTGAAGGTGTGTCAAAGTTTTCTTTCAGTTTTAATTTGGTTTTGAATATTACTTTTTTGTATCTGGAATGTATCTTTCGTTTTGTTTCCATTTTTTCATTGTTATTTACAATGCGGTACATGTAGTTAATTATTGCATAGTAGCGGAGTGCATGTATAATAGTGTAAAACTACAGAGAATACCTGATTCCTGGAATCTACATTTGACCTGTGGGAGGGGTGTTTTTTTTTTTTTAAAAGTACTTGCAAATTGGCCTAAAGAAAGTGCTTAGAGAAGGGAAGCAATCTCATGTTAATCATTTTTAGGTATTTTATCTTTCTTTCCGGATACAATATTTACGCAAAATAACGTTCACCAAGTGTTGATATCTCAGTATCAGTAAACCATGTGCTGTAAACATGAACAAAATATTTCCCTTAGAAACACTTTCATATCAGTACTTGCTTGCCAAGATTCTCACTGGTAAATACGCAGGACTTCACTGAAGCTGACAAGCTGGCTCTTTATGTAGTTGAAACAAGTTTTATAGGCTTGATTTTTTTCACAATTGTCTGGCTTTATTTGAGTTGGATTTGTAATACTCGTATCCTTCTGCTACTTTAAGAGTGTTTAGTTTTGAATGGCATTTTATGCATTATCACAAAAATCCACCAAAAAGATCCTGGTTCTGAGAAAATGAAAAGGGCAGTTCAGCCAAGATGCTACTAAACAGGGGATGTTTGAGTAGTGAAGAACTCTGCATATTTGTGTTGAACTGTACATTTTATTTTGTGATTTACCTTTTGTCTGGACCCTGTTAGAGGGTTCAAACTGTGTAGATCCAACAGACCAAGAATATCTGGGTCCAGTGAATGGATATGACTATAGAAACCTGAGGAGTATCCATTAAAGAAACTCGTTAATGACTGCATCAAAATTAACAGAGCAAATATTGTCCACAGCACAGGCATCTAAATCCGCCGTGTTTTTTTAATAATAGGAAATTCCATATGGGGTCAGTCCCATGTGGATAGCGAATCAAGTTCCCATCATGCGGGTGGTCTGACTCAAAATTTAAAGGCAACTTGAAATTTCAAAGAGGGAAAAAAGGAAAGATGCTTTGATTGATGCAGATATTTTTAGCAAGTATAAATACGTGTTGATAGTTCTTCTAAAACTACCTATGTCCTATGCATCTTGTCTCATCGCAAAGCAGGCAAGACGTTTTACCAGCACGTCTTCATTTCTTCAGCTGGTGTAAGCTCATCTCCAGTGGATTTTGGATGGTTAGATTCCTGAATTACTTGGTTGAGAGCATCGCTTAATTGGACCTTATGCCCATTCTGACTGTCAATTTTCTTAATTTTCTACTTTGTGAGAGATGGAGTCGTATTAGTTTGATTTGAATTATCATTCTTGTGGTATAAGGGAGTGAAAGATGGGCGATAAACTACATAAGGATGCCTGCTAAGGAGATGCCTTTTGCTGAAATGCTGATTTTATGGACTCTGGTGTCCTCCTGCATGCAATTGCAGTTTCCTGGCATTGAGCCGTTCAGGAATTGGAAATGGTATGAAACATGCATTTGGGATGGAACACAATATTCTTCATATAAGATCAGTAAATGTTTTTATAGGATTACTGTCTGTTGGTAAACAGCTGCAGTGTTATGCTCCAGAGGTAGAAGCATTTGAATGGTAATGAAAGGATTCTCATATACAGTTAACAAAGCATGGTGAGATCCTTTAGGGCATAAGTCACGACAAATATAATAGTAGTAATAATACACTGTGCTTCATTTGAGGATTTCAAAGAATTTTATAGAAAACACTACTGAATTAAGTATCACCCTAACCCCCTGTAGAGTACTGCTAAGACTACTTAAATCGTTAGATGGTCTGAATGCAGAAATACCGTATCATTTTTGCGATATGTTGGTTACCATGCCTTTGGTGCACACAGGTAATGCCAGAAGCTTCAGTCATATGTATCCTGATGAATATTTTTGACACGGAGATGTTAAGGCGTAGAGAAATGGATTGACTTGGTACAGGCAAACAGTAACTCCAGCATAAACATCCCAACGCGAAAATCATCCAAAATTGTCCTGCTGCTTGTAGCGATAGCTGGCTCAGGCTGCTGCGTCTCTTTGAATTCTGCCATTGAGTTACGTGCATCTCCTGAGCCGTGTGGGGATTGTGCTCAGACCTTGACCGTGCTCTGTGATGAAAGTGATATTTTTGACTGTTTCGCATGAAGAGAGTTAACTTCAGATACCTGGAATGAATGCTGTCGTCACTTACTGTTGAACGGTTTGAGGCGCTGTGTAGTATTCCAGAAGTTAACACTGTGCAAACACAGTACAGTTGGAATCTGGCCATTTAGAGTAACAATTTCATGAGTTTTGATATGCTGATAAATGTATATGTCAGAAACCCAGCATATTTATATGTGTTAAAACCATTGCTATGAGATACATTAAACAAACAGCTTTTCAAGGGCAAGACAGTAGTTGCACAAACACTGTAGTTGCAAAGTATAAGAGCAGAAACCATCTGTTGTGTAGTGTATTTTGATGAAAACATCCATGATGGAAACCAAAGCTAATTAAACAGTTATCCCACAATGCAATTTAGGGCTTTTTAAATAATCTTATTTAGAAAATTGGTTTGGAGAGACAACCATAAAAGACACTTTGGGTTTTGCCCCATCAGCACTGCTGCCTGTTCATGACTGCCTTTTCTACATCATTGCTAAGGACCATTCACTTGCCTCTTGTCCCTTTTGTTGAAGGAGGTATCAATAGCATCTTAAAAGTATTCTTTAATGGTTTTGCTATTCTAGACCTCATATTTTGCGGTAGCGAAATAAAAAATTGCTTCTCTCCTTTATCTGTAGCAACAAATGAAAACATGTAAGTTCTCAACTGACACAATTTTGGCTAAAATCGTATTTTTAAATAGAAACCAAGTACGGGTTATGCTAATAGAACCTCATTTGTAATTTAAACTGCAGCTGTTAACATTCAATAATGGAGCCATACATCAAGGAGTTTTCTGCAAAAACAGAAAAATACTAATTCTTCATCCTCAGATCTGCAAATCCAGACTGATGGGATTTCAGCCCTTCATCTTTTAGTGACAGGCAGCAGCGTCAGTGGAATAAAACTAAAATGTGATCCCCTTTCTCTCCACCTCCTTCCCCTAATTTTACTCTGACAGAGAAAGAATCACGGTTTTAGCTGGTATCTTTGCTCAGGGGAAAAAATGGTCTGTCATCAGGTATTTTAGGGAGAAAGAGCTCTTCAGTGGAGCAGTTAAATGGTATTTTGATTCTCAGGGTGCATCTCATACCTGTATTTTTGCAAGATATGATAAATGATTTCTGAGACAGTTATTGAGAGCAGAATCAAGGTCATCAGCCTTCCCCCAAGAGGTCATTATCTCTCAGTTCTTGTTCCTGATGAAAGTGTTGAACATGGGAGAGATGGGCTCCAGATGAACTCTCTGAAACTGTGAAGTCTCACGTGAGCAATTCTCAGCCATATGTTAGGAAAAGATGTACTTCTGTTTTTTCAACTGCAAAAATCAGTGACTCTGATCAAATTTTTCTAGATGAATTTTAATTTGTTTTGCAATATTTTAGTGCATGCATGTTGAAGTTTATAATTCTAAATCCCCTACCATGCATACATTACTGTAAAGTTCTCTAAAATTCGTGATGAAGTAGAAACCTTTGGGTATTTTGAAGTGGAGACCTCCTGTGTCTTTGGAGAAATTTGGTTTGAAGCCCTACAGCTAAATTCCAAAGCTCTTCATTGTCTGCAAATGAGTTTCTCCTACACTGGAGTTGGCTTGTGGAGCTGAGTCCCTGCATATGGCTGGAAATACTCAGTCATCTGAAGAGGTAAAAAGATAGAAATCTGCCACAGCAGAAGAAATCTTACAAATGGCTGTACAAAACAAAAATAACATGGTCTTATACCTAGACCAGAAAATGATTATCATCTTGGTATTAATAGGCTTCGGTAGCATCTCCTTCAGTATTTTAGTTCATATAGAAACTGATTTAGTTCAAATCGGGACTGCACTTCAGAAGTGTCAGGATGAACTAGCTTCCCTTTGACCCTTCCTGATGATGAGGCTGAACAAGGGCAAGTACTCCAAAAATGGACCAAAAGTATTCAGTAGTACTAAATAAAGTGTCTTGAAGCACACATTGCATGGATGTAAAGTGCTTGGCTCCAGCTGTTCTGCTGTACAAGGCCATTCTTGTTGGACTCCTCTATTTCCTAATGGAAATATTTTCTAAGTTAAATATGGTCATGGGGATCCTTGTCTGTAAAAAAACCCCCTTTCTTATCTGTGAGTAATGTAATATTTCCAGTTTTGGACAGATAGTGGATTGGAGTCTGTAACTGTAGAGGTCTCTTCTGGAATTAAAATATTTTCAAATATTCACATGTATTTATATGACCAGTGGGCTATTTTTATGTTATATGTTTAAAACTGTACTGTGATGTTTTGAATTTTTGATCTCACCTTCTCTAGTCACATTTCTAAGGGAAACTTTAAACAGGTATCTTAAAGAGGAGAACTGGATGACCTGTGAAGGGCTGTCCTTTTCAGCTCCCTTTTCTGTGGTTATATGATAAATGAAGCAATAGTGAAGTTATTGCTTGTTTATCAATAGTTAGGAAAAATTGGAAGGTAATACTGGAAGCCAAAAGTTGAATATCTTTTAATCGTAATCTTCAATCATCTTCTGTGTTGTAATAAATTGTGGCGCGTGTGTGTGTGTGTGTGTATACACATGCGCGTGCGCACACACGTACATGTATATTATGCTGAATTTAGTGTGACACATAGTAAAGAGTATTACTGGTATCAGCGATATTGATGAGGTAGTTCACTGGACAGGGCATCGGTTGTAGTACGTACTACTCCCCTCGAAGCTTGTAAGATGAAACATTTAGTCTGCTTTTCTAAATAGAGTCTCACTGCATTGTGCCCAGGTTTCTAATTTTCTTGTGCACATTTCTGGTGTTTCTCTATCTTAGTCAGTGTCCGTAAATGAGATTGCTATGTGCTGGTATCTGTAGTTCTTCATTGGACACCTAACCATGATTTATGAGCTCTTCGTTGTCAAAGTCTTTGCTTGTGGCCCATGAGCCAATATTCTGTTTCCATGACGCTATGTATGGCACTGAGTTAATGACTTACCCGTTCTGTGCTCTTCAAACCCAGTCCGTAGATAGATAGTTACTTTGGTAGCATACTCTGAAACAGTAAGATGATACTTCTGAAGTGCCAAAGGTAAAAATCCAAATTCTGTGTCTAGGAATTACTCAAAAGCCAACGTTTGTGTCCACTGTAACTTGCTGTTTAATAATTTAAAAGTCTACCCATTTTTGCATTATTTTTTAAGTAGTCATACTGACTCAAATAGCTGAAAATTTTTTATACCTTATTCGTGCTCATAGGTGGAACTGAGTATCATGAGATGTAAGGAAATGGGCAGTTTGTAAACATATATAAAAGAGACCAAGGAAAAAGAGAAAAAGAAGAGTTGGTAGCATCTTAGGGAAAACAATTTGAGACTAGTCCAATGACAAGAAGGCATTAGTTATAAAATGCCCATTAACTCTCGGTGGTATTAGACCAGCCTCTGTAGGGTGAGGTAATCACTTATTTGAACATAAACTGATTTCATTGGTAAGAAGGAAAAGGTACAACGAAAAATGGACTTTTTAATGTTTTGCACAATGTCGTAATTGCTCACCAGACTCACCGTAAACACACTCTTCAAAACTCTTAAACCATTGCCACATAGCTCTAGAAGCACTCCCGAATGTTGAGATTTTCAACATGTTGAAACATCAACATAATGGTACATTTTTAAATGTTCAGCTGTATATTCCAGGTATTTTATTCATTAGTGGATACAACACTTCTATTGACAGGGGTTATGAGTCACGTAAAAATAATTTTTAAAAAGTTGCAGATGTGTATATCCAGTGAGTTTGCTTGTCATACAGAAGTCTGGCAAATGTTGAGTTTTTAAGTGTGCTCTGAAGATGGACAACTTTACCTTTATTTACTTCCTAAAGATGAACAAAATGATCCTGACCTACCATTTACTAGCTGTTATTTGAAGTTCAAAATTAAAAAAGCCCAAGTATTTGTATTTTTTCTCGATTGCTTGAGAGGATCTGTAGCACTAACGTTTCACTTAATGCTCCACTCACTCTTGGAATCAAAAATGAGATATCCTTTAGAGTGAAACACAGACAATTCCCTTCCTAGGCTATAGGAAACACTGAAAACCTGAACCAGGAAAATTCTGGAAGGAGATAGACCTTTGCCTCTCAAGCTTGTGTGTATGTAAGATTGCTTTACTCTGAAAGGTTTTTCTGCTCACTCCAGGCTTATCTGAAGGGCTTATGGAAGAAGGAAACAGAGTGAATTAAGTGAATTAAGTTCACCACACAGTTGTTAAAAAGAGAAATCAGATTAGAAAATGAACGAGGTGGGGGGATGACACCATCCTGAAGAATTAAAGTCCTGAAGTAGTGTGTGGCTGTGTACATGTTAGCCGAGTACTTCTTCAGTGCAGCCTGTACACGGGCTTTATTCTTAATACTTACCGCTGGGTTCCCACCCAGGGACCACATTTGCTGCTGTTGTTGCAGATGCCAATTTTGCAATTTCTCAATTGCCTCTGTAAGTTGATGGTGAAATATTATGAACTTGACTTGATTCATTGTCAGACATTGCTTAAAGGTATGAACAATGTGCTGTGAAGGCTTGGGTGACTACCCCGTGTTTCTGTTACTTCTCTTTGTGTGAAGCTGAATGCTGGCCAGGTTTAGGACCAAGAGAATCCTTTCCATTACTTGCATTGACTTTCCCAGTCTGGCAAGGTGCTCTACGTTTTTTCCATGCATATGTCTTCCATCAGATAAAAGTATTGTGTCAAGGGAAGCATGTGAATAGTACTTAAATAGCTACCTGATTTCTGAACAAAACCAGGCAGAATTGTGCCTGAAGAAATAAAAATATTTCTAAAAATTAGACCTTAAATGTTGGTTTAAAGGTTGTGTCCTTTGGAAGGATTTGAAGCAGTTTAGGTGCTTATGTTGCTCTAGGGACTTTGAGTACGGTGAGGTTTTAAGGAAGGCTAAGTATTCCAGGAAGTTTAAGAGCTTATGGCATCGTAAATATTTAAGATGATTTAAAAGGTTATGTCCTCTTTAGTATTTGAGTTGGATTAAGTGCTTATATTGCCTTAAGGGCTTTTTCCTTTTTTTTTGCCCTAAAAGGAACCTAGGAAATGAAATACAAAAAGAACCTATAGATGCAATGTTTGGGCTGCATTTGAGAAATGCAGAATTCTAGGTTTCAATAGCAGCGTTAACTTGACCACACTGCATAGGCATCAGAGGAGGACAGAACAATGGAAGGTGTCTAGGAAACAGCTGGATATGAAATCCAGAAACAGTAGTTGTTAATACCTTGACAGCCAATGTGTTGGGAAATGTTTTTTTCTTCTTCTGCTTGTTCTGTATGAGCTGGTAAAGAAGATCAAATAGATGATCAGGATAGAATCAGATCATGGAAATGCAAGGAAACGATTTCATCTTAGAAGGTAAAGAGCATCTTTAATTCAATATGCAAGAAAATAGGAAGCCATTTAGTTTCGTTTTGTAGTTTTGCTGATATTTTACCTCAATGATAAGACATAATGAATATGATATACCTAGGTCTCAGTAGCTTACTTTTTCAGAATTTAATCAATTTATGTATTTATTCTTGTCTTCTGAGATGCCTTGCCTAAATTCTTCACTAAACTTTATTTGCGTAACATTTTTTCATGTTTCTATGCATCCATATTTGTAGGTATATTCCTAAAAAATGTATTTTCTATTTGTCATTTTAGTAAACAAACACATACATTTCTCAGTGCATAAAAAGCAAATTGCCACCAGTCATTCAAGATATTCTGTACTGCCTCAAATAAACAGGCATCAATCCATCAGTCCAAACTCACATTTTTCTTATGGGCCTCTAATATCTCATTGACGTTCCTTGGTTAGTGTAGCGCAATTACAGTAGCTGTATCTGCTCTTGCAGGGTGCTCTTGTGCAGCCCTCACAACAGCCATCTGGGCCATGGCCGGTGGTCCTATGGGGAAGAAATGAAATTATCTCTGGGATGGTCCCGTGGCGTGGATACTGCGTTCTGGCAGGGAGAACGTCAGCAGAGCGGCCCTGCTCTTCTGTGGTGATATACCTGTCAAAATGCTGTCTGCGCAACATGGGGTACATGAGTTGACGTGCCCCTTGGTAGCAGCTCCTCACTGATTGTGCCGCTTGGACAAAAAATAATCAGCTTGCCAGTTGAGGTAGAAGAGTAGCATCTGCAGGAACAGGAGTTGAGGGCAGGGGTAACCTGAAGACTTCATGAGTGGGCAGGCAACGTACAGCCTGTATTCAGCTACGTAGATGGGATGAGTGAGGTGTCTTCCACATGGCCACATGCCCCCAGAAAGTTCACTGATAATATCCCAACAAGCTGACGTATGCTGTCAGTTATCCCATTAGTATTCTAATACCGACGGTAGTGCTGGCTAACTCTGTCCCAGCAGTTATGACCAAGAATCACTAACAGTTGGTAGTACCATGTGTTCAAAGGGTGGGATGGTCAGAAGTGAGTATCTGGCGTCTTCCGGGCTATGTCTGTGGCCCTTTGTTATATATTGCAAGAATCTAGTGGAGAAAGACAGTTGAGAAGAAAATGAGAAAAGCTTTAAACCATAGGTCTAAGCGCAGTACACTGGTTGCGCTATTGTTGCTATGTGTTGATGCCATACAATCAAATGATTATGTACTTTAAACTGGGTTTGGTGTAATCATGAGTTCAGCTGCTTCAGAACTGACTCGTGGTTCTTAATAACTCTTCAGAATTATTGAAATGTATTTTTATGTGTGTACATTTTTAATTAAATGTAATTTCCTATTACTTCTGATAAACCCCGTGGACAAAGGACCAATGTTTTCCTGTCTTTCTCTCTCTCAAGCTTAGCATTATCTGAGAATTCTAAAAGTACAGTTTCTATAGGAATGACCATTTCACTGTACAAGTTATAAAAGAAAACACCCAGTGCATCAGATGAAGATGGACCCCTGTTGAGCCCCGTTCATAACATCCTCCTTTTATCACTAGTCTCTACATCAAATTTTTGAACATGTTTTATATTTGCCTTAAAATAGTTTAATTTTGTCTTTGTTTCCTTAGCTTCTTTTTATGAGTCATCCACTTCTTTTTATGTATCATCCACTGCTTCTTTCCCATTCACAAACTGTTTTTCTATTGAAGGAGAAATTTAATTGGCTTGCCAGATTTCGCTCATAACAAAAGTATATTGGCAGGTATTTATTTTCTTGTTGTAAAAAAGAAAAAAAAATCTTGTTGGTCTTGTTTTTCTCAAGAATATTCCAGGAACTGAAACTAATTGGACAAGTCTGTCTTTCCTTACCTCCTCTTTTTTCACCTTTATAAGACAGGCACTGGATTTTTCCCTTCTTATTGTTCTGGAACTTCATCCATTCCCTAAAAGTTCTGAAAAATCACTAATGGCTGTGAGAGATTTTCAGTTAATTCTCTTGGAGTCCCTTGCATTGCAGTCAACTGTCCTACCTGTGGAGGCAATGCAGCTCTTTGTGGGAATAAGGGGTAGGAACCTTAGTCACTGGATTGATTTGAATTAAAAATAAATTAAAAAAATAAAGATTGTTTTAAACTATTAAAATTTCACTGATTTGATTTTAAGTAGCTATAAATGGCCGGTTAGCAAAATTTCAGTGCAGTCAGGCATTGGAGGCACTGGAGTTTGGCGTTCTTCAACCGACTTCATGGCACAAGCCAACATCATGTTCTTACCTATCCTAAGTATAAGCTTGATTAGGCTGATCTGATCTGACAGCATCTGACTTATTGAGGTATCTCTTCATCTGTTTCCCTGTTCTACGCTTAATTTCTTATCCCTTTTGTCACTAGTTTTAGCTATCAGGTTGTACTTGTCTTTTATATCAAAGACTAAGCAAAATGTATTTGTATCTTCTGCAGATAGCCTGATAACTCTTTCTTGAATTTCCCTATTACTATTAAGGAATGTAAAAAATGCTTTATTGCTACTAAGTCAATTTTTTGGGAAGTTACGTTTCACTATCTGTTTTTGCCCTACTAACTTACTGACTTTGTCCCGGTATCATCATGTCTTTCTCTCTTGCATACTTGCGTTCATGGATCCGTACTCTCCTTAAGTTGTAGCTCCTTGAAGAGTTTGTGATTTAACCTGTTTCAACATGGACTTAGTTTGCTATTGTGCCTTACTGTTACTCCTTTATGGAAGTGCCAGCTCTCTTGGACTCTTTCTTCTTCCCTTCAAGTTACCTTTCACAGGATCTTGGCCACCAATTCATTTATCCAAGTCCTCTTCCGTAATCTCCATTGACTTTATTCTCCTGTTCTCCCTTCTCCTTCCCTTCCTTAGAAATGGGAATGCTCTCATGCTATGGTTTCTTTCAGCCAAGCTGCCCTCAATTTTCATTTTCCAGTGAGTTGAAGATTGAATCTAAAACATTTTTTGCTTTGAGTGTTTTCCTCAATTTCTGTACTGAAAAATGGTGGCCAACACGTTTCTGGATAGCCCATGTCCTGCTGTTTCCTTTCCAAAAAGGTGACCAGATAGTTAAGGTTCCTTCTTGTTGCCAAGTTCTGCTGATACTTGCTTGCACACTACTTGATCACAAAAAAATCTCATTTGTATGATCTTTTTTTCTGAGGAGAGAAAACACAGTATGCTGTGCAACAGAGAAAGAACTGTGCTGGGTGTACAGGCAACCAAATGTCAGCAAAGATGTGAATTTATCTTTTTTTACTGCATTGGTAAACAGACTGAATTTCAACTTCTGGTTCTTGTGGCCACATCTAAAACAAAAAAACCTTTTGGAAAATTAGAGATGGTGCCAGAAACAATTATGAAAGTGATTTAAGAGCTTGAAAATTGCCTTGCAGTGAAATATTTAAGGGTATCAGTCTGTTTACCTTATCAAAAAGATATTTGAGAAGTGACTTAATTACAGCATACCTTCACGGAGAGTAAATATCTGGTGCTCTAAAGAGCTCTGTAATCTAGTATGGAAAAAGCATGACATGAAATAATTGTTTTAGCTGAAACAGAATTTATTCTTTAATCAACTGTGAGTGTTTGGGCTCAATAGTAAGGTAACTGCCTGAAATTTTATATTCTGTGATATTATAGGAAGTCAAACTTGATGATCTAATGGTCCTTTCTGACTTTAAATTCTCTTTAATCCATGAATCTTCTCAACTTAGGCTGCTCTTCTGCAAAACACATGGCTGCCTTCTTGACAACCTTGACAGCCCGCAGAAGAGAGATACAGTTGGACTGGGAGGGACTTGTAGGATAAGATAAAAAACAAGCAGGGGAGGGGAGATTTCGTTTTGGACTAACTGCGGTTCATTATGGGGGATTTGATTTCTAAAGGCATTTTCTAAATATGTGACTGGTTTCCATTTTCTTATTCTAGGTGGAGGGCCCCTTCCAGAAACTGTTAGTCTTGGGGGTTCATTTGTTCTTTGATTTCATAGTTGACTGCCGTCTGGCTGAGATACGTTGCTCATTTGGCCAGCTTCTAGTGGGCTTTGTTGACTTTTTTCTTTAAGAAACATTCAGAAAGATGATAGAAGACTTGATATCTGGAATGCAGAGACCATTAGTGAATTCTTTTATCATAGCTCACAGTGGAAGTTGGGAGTTCTCTCTTTCTGGTTGTTGTCTCTTACAGTATTAAAATGGTAACTCACTTCAGTCACCACTTTGCCCGCTACCCTTTAGCCAGTGCAGCCCATTGGGTTAGTTTTATTTACTTATAGGAATCCTGGAATTTGAGGAGAGAAAATGTTCTTGGTAGGAGATTACAGACACTTGCAGCACAAATGTTCTTATGGAGAAACCATCATAAACCCTTCCCCCCCCCAAGGATTAACATTTGGGCTTTGAAATGTGCCTTAGGCTGAAGTTTGGCATTAAAACTCTCTACCCGAGAGCAGATTTTTTTGTCAGGTTTCTTTTAATCAGTCATGTTTTAGAAGGTGCAAAGAGTAGACAGCATTACATTAATGCTTCTGTGTGGATCCACGGGTTTGAAATTTTTGTGTCAAGAGAGGAATGACAAGTATTAAGCAAATTTCTAACAAGTTTGGGGAAACCTTCATGAGGAACAGATTATCCCGTGTTTGCTTTCCACATGCCTTTCTTACACTTCCCACGTAAACAATATATGGAAGCATCTTTAGGTGTAAACATTTTGTGTATTTGTGGCACTAGGGTGTCTATTTTTGTTTTGTTTTGGTTTTTTTTTTTAACAGATGTTAGAAGCTGATCAAGAAATAGAGTATACTTTTGTTTATTTTCTAGTGTTTGTGCCAGACTTTTCCCTTTTTCAGCTTATTTTGTAACTTTTTAAAATGGAAAACTGTGTCTCTTTTGCAACAGCAACCACCTAGCTCTTGTGCCTCCCAGAGTGCAGTCTTCCCACTCACGATGTTACGAGTATACTTTACATTTTGTTGCTTTTTACATGGAATGCTTTTAAAAACCCATGAACATACTTATTATTTTGCTTTTTGCTGTCATGCTG
>NW_009619013.1:85887-103582 GCF_000690535.1 Cariama cristata | reverse complement strand
AGATCAACAAGGAGAAAGAGTGCCACTGCACTCTTTAATTCAAAATTCATTGCAGTTTCTCCATTACAGGTTTTGCTTGCGTTGGCTTGATTTACGGTGGACTTGGAGACCACATCCTTCTAAATGTTGTTATGTTCATCACTGGCAGTTCCGTGGTCTGCTCTTTGGTGTTTGTATAAGCCATGTTAACACTGAAGCTTGACCAAGATTCACTTACCACAAAGACAGTTTAAAATAAAAAAAAAAAAGAAGAAGATACAGTCTATTTTTAAAATAGAAGACATGTCCATGTTTGATGCAAACAAGCAAGGAGGATTCAGGGGATGGTGAGGTGTTGAGTGGGTTGTTGCCAGTACCGAAGCAGTACCGTTTGTCTGTAAAATGGAAGTAAAACATGACAGTTTTGGGCACCCTGTTTATAGCATCTGTAGAGACTCAGTGACAGCATGTGACACAGCTGGCCAGCCTCCTTGGGGAGCTGGTGGCTTACAGCACGTTCATCTCGCACCGCGGCCGGTTGCTGCCGAGGAGCTGTGTCTTGCTGCGGTTGAGAGGTGACCGTGTCCTATCGCCGACGGGAGCTGGGGGAGAGGGGGGCTGCTGCCCATCACCCAACCTCAATCACATCTTGCTTGGGTGCAGGACAGTCCTGTTGTCATTCTGAATGCAGATGATTGCCTAAAATATGACAATACGGTGCTACTGAAAAAAGAAAGTAGCAGTACAACATGATGCTGTGTGCTGCTTCACTTTGAGCAGTGGCACAGAATACATTCAAATAGTGTAAGAATTTGATCTTCCTTGGCACTGTTGCAGCATATCCTTTTTAGTTTTTTCTTAATCCATGAAATAAATGGCTTTGTTCCCCAGCCCTCTTGTGGGAACATATCTTTGGGGCAGTGGCTTTTAATTTCCTTTGCTTCTCATAGCCCTTTAGCAGCTTGGAGGTGCAGTGCCTAACTTACTCTGGCCCAGGTTCTGTTGTTTGTGCCAGAGGACATGATTCAGAATGTTGTCTTGCCTCTGCAGCTTAGGTGTGGCTAAAGTAAAGACGTGGTACAAGCAAGATCATTTAGGTATTTAACCTCCTCATGTACTTGAAAAAAATTTCATTGCTTCTGCTGACTGAGAGTTCCCTATAGATGTAGCAACCAACTGGAGATGCTAGACACAGGGTTTTATTCTAATTCTTGGCCCTCACTGAATCCGAAGGAGCCGTAAGCATATTAAATGCCTTCATCTGGGCCATCCTGTCCACATGATCAAGCTAAAGAACCAGGCTCCTTTTCCTTTGATCTCCTTCTGGATCCCATATTTCATTATTTGTTCTTTTTTCTTTTTTGCCATGCGGTGGCTCACCTTCATTTGGTATCAGTTAAGGATTGCATTTGGAGGGTACCTGCATCTGGACTATTTCACAGCTTAGATCTTCAGAGGCTTTCATGGGCTATGACTGAATCTGCTCGGGCTGAGGAGGAGAGTCCAGAAGGTAGAGCTCTCCTTAGTGTTTGTGAAAACCATGTTAACACTGAAACTTGACCAAGATTCACTTACCACAAAGACAGTTTAAAATAGAAAAAAAAAAAAAAAAAGAAAGAAGAAGATGTAGTCTATTTTTAAAATAGAAGACATGTCCATGTTTGATGCAAACAAGCAAAGAGCATCCAGGGGATGGCGAGGTGTTGACTGGGGCTTTTTGCAGGTCCCTTCTCCTCCTGCTTTGAAAGAGGATATTGGGGCTAACTTAATGTGTGGGTGTGGGCCAGGGATCCTGGACAAGACCTAGGAGCTTAGGTCTGCTGTGGGAATTAGTTGGCGTGTAGGCAGCGCTCCACCTCATGTCTGAATTGTGATGAAGTTTACACTGGAACTAAATAGCTTGCTCTCTAAGGCAAGGCACTTCTGCAATCCAAACAAAAACGAGTGTTTTGAATTTGGGCGTCTTCACGCTTGGGTAATGTTTATTTCAGATGTGAAAACTTTTATTTAAGGGCAGTTGGTTTCACCTCAGTGTCATCTTTAGCTTAAAAATCTCAGATATAGCTGAAGTCAGTAATAAAAGTCATATTACTGAGGATGTGTGTATTCAATGAGTAAAGTTCGAATGCTTTCAGTTCAGCAAGTTGAATAAATCTGTGTTCAAAAACAAGGCAGTTCTTATTAGAACTACAGATGCATACAAGATCATCTAGACTGCTGTGCTTGTAGTTTGTAATGCAGCTACCAAGTTACCTTTTAGCGTGTGGATGTTTGTAGGAACGCTGGATGCAGCAGTGTAGGTTAAGAAAAAAAGTGGGAAGTGAACTATGAATTTTCAAGCTTCTGTTGTTCTCTCAGCGCTGTTTGGTGCCTCTGATATAAGTTGTGGGTTTGGTTTGGTGGTTTTTTTTCTTCTTTTAAAAAGGCTAAAGGATGAAAAACTGTTCTTGGGAGGACTCCTTCTACTTACTCCTTTGATTCTTTGTGTAGAAATACAGTTGTAAGAGCACCAAAGAAAGAATGGGACTCTGAGATTTGCCTGGTGTTCATTTGTATCAGTTGTTTACAAAAGGTGATAAAAGCAGCCTGTAAGTTCTGTGGGGAAATATTCCTGTAAATTTTATTTTTCGACAGCTGTTCTCAGAGCTGTGAAAAAAAATGATGCAACACTTCCATAACATTAAATTTGAGAAATAATTACACTTGGCAGTTTTTGTTTGCAGCAATGCACGAAAGGCTGAAGGCTTTTGTACAGTTCAAAGAGCACATTCCACAGACCTAGCAGTTGTCGGTTGCCTGCAGGGATCATTTGAATTTTCAAGGAAAAAAAGCATCACAGTAATGCCCAGACCACTTGGTTGTATACTCTCAGCTCTGTCTTTTTAAGATTTCACCTGTACGAAAAGTTACTCGGAAATAAGCCATATACAAATGTGGCACACCTTAATATCAATTAAAAGATTTTATGTGGAATTTCATCACTTCTGGTTCTTCCTTATTGATGTTCAATAATGTAGAGATTAATATGAAAAGTAAGATAACAAAAAAGGAGGGATGACATTGTTCAAACTCGTGGGAACGGTGAAAGTAGATAACAGCAAAGGGAAATCCCTTTACATGTTGGAATCCTGTAGTTATTTGTCAGCTTATTGCATTAGCCAAATTGTACAAGATACTCTGTGTTGCTTCGCTATAGGAGAGCTCCGGTCGAAAAGGTAAACCCTCTCATCTGGTGTGCCAAGCCTGGAAAACTTGCCAGCTCCTATATCGCACTTGCAGCTCCGTCACTCTCCATAAATGTGTTCCCTGTCACTGTGTGTCTGTCTAAAGCTTCTGCTTATCTAACAGGAGGTGATGTGAATATTTTTACGCTCTGTACCCTAATAGGATTTTTGGTGAAATATTCCACGGTATTTCTCGGAGAGAAAATATTTTTTTCTATTGCTGGGTGATTATCTTTATTTGTTTTGGCTGTGGGTTGTTGCACAGCTCCAAAACTCCAAAGCTTTTCTGTTTTCAGTCATGTACAGACCAAAAGTTGGAATTGAAGAAGCCTTGCTCTGGAGCATAGATAGTTTTTTTTCCCATCGTTTGCGCTAGCTGCTTGGTTTATATTGCTGAAATCTCTCTTGCCTCCATACCTACAACGTGCAGAGCTTTGAGCTGCACCCATACTATGACCTGATGGGAGCGGTGGTGGGATGGACCTCCTCGGGCTCGGCGTCTTCCCACCAGCGTGCCTCACCTGAAACTCCATGGCTCCTCAAGGTCACTTAATCAACTCCACTTTCATCAGTTTTTTAATGGTGAAAAAAACTTAAAATGCTCATTTTAGCTTTAAGAAATTAAGGTGTATCTTGTATCTGCTGTCACTTGCACAGTATCATGTCATGATAGCCATCATAGGCAATTCTTACTGGTTTCATTCATCTGTTACTGAGAAGTGGTGTAAAATACATGTAGAAAAGAAAGAAGGGAATTAAGAAATAAAAACCATTGAGACTATAAATCAGTTAAGTAACTGCAAATTAGATCATTGAGTAAAATTAAAATACTCGTCGTGACATTTCTGTCCCCTCTCTTTGGATGGAAGTATTACAGTTGTTGATCTAGTTAATTTCTTACATGATTAATAAATAATGTTTTCTTCTGTAATAATAGATCTGAAAATCAGCGAGGCAAGTTTGGGGTAAAATAGCGATGCTGAAATCTTTTGATTCTTTCCTACAATATGACAGTAAAATTTTTTGGATTACGTGAGATTGCGTGTATTGTCTTAATAAAGATGGCTTTGTTTTAATGCCAAGCAGAGCTCTTAGCTCACTTTAAAGAATGAAGAATAACCTTGTAATGACGTTGAAAGAACGGAAGGACAGAAGGGACTTGATCGTCTTATCATCGCTGTAATCTGTAGATTGTTGGATTCATAAACAGAGGTGACCACTGCAATTTGGAGGTAGAGACTCAAACTGCTACAGCGTGGGATGGAGCCTCCATCTGCCTTGTGAAGTGTGGATGGAAAAGGTGCAGCTCCCAGAATAACTGCCCGGAGGAGAAGCCCTGCCTCCAGCCGGCCGAGATCTTAAGATCACTGTAGGGCGCTGTCACCACATGGAAATAACTGGGAATCCCACTAGTCTATCCTCAGCCCTGCAGGAGCAAAAATACCTGGTTTTGTGAAATCCAGAAGCGAGCTGAAATCAGTAGACTAAGAATGACTTTGTAGCGTTCTAAATGAGAGGTCCTTGACATGGTCAAAAGTAGTCCTTGTATTTACAGAAGAGAAGTGAAGCAGCTGGTCATCTCTAAATAGGGAAGTGGTTTGTATTTCATTACTAAGAAAACCCTAAGTGTTTGCTAATATGGCTTTTTTAATTAATACTTTCTTCTTTAAAAGCATACTCATATGAGTATCTCTCAGTACCAAGTACTCAAAATCAGTAAAATAAGAATGATTTCAAAAAGAAAGCAGTTTATCAGCATTCCATCTTCTGAACTCAAACTCATCAGTTTCTTTTTGGGAAAAGACAAAGTCTGTTGTTTTTTGTTTTTTTTTAAAGACAGAGGACTTTTTTGGGAAAAGGCAAAGGACTTTTGGGAAGTCCTTAAGGAAGTGCAGTTTGAAGGGAGGAAGCGTAGCTGCCGCTCGCGTAAGGAGTCAAATTTGGCTCGGTCAGGTAGGATGTTTCAGGAAGCCGACATCTGAGTAGGGCTTCTTGCGTGAATGTTATGAGCAGGATTTTACCTTGTATAGCTGTTTGAGGTCATGTAATGTAAATATTACTGGAACTTGGGATGAGAAGGTAGGACAATAAGGGAGCCTTTGTGCAAGCACTAATTGCTTTTTCTTATGCAAATACCAGCTCCTTTTACCAGCCTATGTAATGCGGCGCTTTTCTCCTGGGGCAAACAAATAAATAATAATAATCTGTATTATATGTCATCTCTTCAAATCATTTTGTTAACTGCCCTTTGTTTTCCGTAGCCATTTCTACGTTGTTGTCTTCAGCTCCTCCCTGCTTGCTTATTCTTCTTGCCTCCTCCTCATTTCTCGTTTGCTGTACCTGAGAAACACGCTGTTGTAAGTTCTCTTCTCTTTCACCCTTCTCTTTCTTTTAGCTGGCTCCCAACTGGAAACTCAAGCATTACGCTGCGCTTTCCCTGGACTGGAGTTTCTCATTTGTCCAACTTGCTTCTGGCAATTTGCGTTAGCTTCTGTAAGATGCAAGCTTTCCATTCAGAAAATAAATTTGTTTTGCTTTCTGTAGAGGTAAGAGAAAGCTTTTTGCTTAGGCACAGAAAACCTTAGAAATATGGAATGTGGGGAAAAAAAAAAAATATTGCTATCTGCCTGGGCTTGCAAAAGCTGGTCACATTGCCGCTGAGAGGGATTTTGTGCAGTACCTCTGAGCCCAGCAGCTGTCCTACTATGTATATTTGCTGGCTTTCTAGGCTCATGTTTCCACTTTCTCATATCTTTGGAACCTCAACGTCTCATTCCTCCCCAGTCCATTTTGAGCACAGCCTACATTCACAGAAGCTGGCCTGGGCTGTACCTGCTCCTGCCGTTACTCTCTCATTTCTCTTCTTTTAGCTCTGAACTCAGCATTTCTTAGGGTGTTACTACTCTTGAGTTTTCTTCCTCCAGAGCTTTCACGGATCTTTTGCTGCATTCCTTTCTCTCCGCTGCAGTTAGGGTGCTTTAAAAATAAGGCTCTGGACCACTTGTTTGTATTGATCGTCATTTTAGACACCTTCTCTAAATTTTGCCCTGTTTTGTATTTTAGTGTAGTTTGCATCTCTTTGGTGTATTTTCCTTGACTTTTAATTAATGTAAAAATTTTAATTTAAGGGCTGCTGTAACATCCTTCAGTGAATGCTGTCAGTTTAAATTGTACATTGATCAGAGAACTGCAAAAATGTGACAAACAAACTTCTCTCTGACCTCTTTGTTCCCAAAAGTGATGGTCTGGTGGCATTTGTTTTATTGCAACATTTTGCACACTGATAAAAGATAATTTTGGGTTTTGTATGTATGGAAAATGTATACATTGAGAAAACTTAAGAAATTTAAAAATGGAATGATACATAGCTATAATTGGAGAGCTACTTGGTAAGATATAACACGCTCATACCAGTACCCTAGCTAAATGCATATGAAAAATGAATTTCCCATCCTGTATCAGTTTTAAGTGTGCACAGTCCTCGTATGTGTAATCCAGTGACTGTTTAGTATGTGTATCAATGCTTTATTTAGTTTATTTGCTGTATTAGTTGACAAAATCATGCTGAAATAAGTTCCTAGAAAACTTTTTGCTTATTGAGCTGACCTTGAGTGCTGGCTCCCTGATCCATACCCTAAGTATGTTCAGTAAGGTTAACACTGATCTTAAAATTGGAGTCACTTCTTCAGAAAGAATCCTATCAGGAATACACATCCGATCCTGGTTTACTGTAAGCACATGTCTTTCTGGGCTTTGTATTGTTTTGGTGACCAAGTGAAGGGGATTAGCTACGTGAAGAATGAAGAATTAATTTCTGTATAGCTGATGAAGTCAGTCGTGTGCCGTAGTTGAATTAATTTCGCCACTCACCTAAAATTAAAAACACTTGTTCATTAGGCTTGCCGAAAAATCTCCCAGCACATTGCAACCCGGAGTTACTGTATGATCAGCGGTAGGTGTACGAACAATGTCCTACACGGGACTATAGATTGCATTGCGTAGGACATCTTTGTTTTCTGATGGGTTCATGTGATTGAATTTCACATTTTACAGCACTTCCTTCTATCAAGGCTAAAGTTTTAAGCTCAAAGTTACTGTTTATGGAAAAGTTGGCCATCGAATGGAAAGATGTGCTGTTGTCTGTCCAGAATGTCCTACTTTGCAAGTCTTCTGTCTAAGGAAACGTAGATGGGGATGTAAGTTCTGGAACAGAAAACATTCAGAGGAATCTCTGGTGGCACAGATGCTAATAGATGTGGTTCTCATCTTGATTTTTGTTGTGGTTGGTGGTGTTTGTTTTTTGTTTTTTTTTAATTGATAATGTGAATTAATTTCTTCATCCTCATTTTCGTTACAGTGGGCAAAACTAACCAAGGCAATGTGTACAACTTGAAAATAAATATTTAAGCAATGAGAGAGAGAAACGAGTGAAACAGTGAGAGTTACTGCATTGAACAAACAAATCCAAGCCTTATTTTAGTAGGGAGTTTGTTTAAAGTGCAGTTAATTCTTACAAATTAAAAAGCTTGAAAAACTATGATTGAAGAAATCCAGTGTGTTTTCTATAAATGCTTATTGTGCTCCTCCAGTCTTTCAGACTACATGACATTTCAGTAAAACAACAACTGGTTGATCTGACATCCTTCAGATTTGAAAAGGAAATTTTATAATTAGGGGAAGAGATTATGTTACCTGCCTGGTTTACCGAGTGCTATGGAGTGCATAAACAAAAAATGGCGTTAATGATCAGTTTTCGGCACAGTAGGCAATTAACAATGGGTGGTGCAAAATCGCAACGCATGCTGAGAGGGGACTTGGACCGCTTCTTCTCATTACACATTTGAAATTTTTCTACCAAGTAATGACACGTAAGTGTTATTTTGTTCTGTTCACATAAAATGTTTGTTCAATATATATTGTCATGTCCAAAAAGAAAAAAAAAAAAGGTGGTATTGTGAATCGTCTGGAGTATATTCCTGCAAGCATTAGAATGCATTTAAATAAAGCAGTATTATGCCTTCACTTTGTGTAGTCTGGTTACTTCATCTCAGAAGAATATTTCAGGAACAGGAAAGGTCCAGAAAAGGCCAGTAAAAATGACTGGAGGCATGAAAGTGATTTCACGTGAATAGAGATTAAACAGATTAGTATTGAGAGCGGAGAAAAAAGAGGTGGTAAGTGGTTTACAAGATATATAAGACATGGTAAGTGGTATACAAAATAATGAATAGTATAGAGAGGTAAAATTTTAAAATCTGTTTAGTTTTTCTAAGAAAACCAGAGAGCAGGGAGGTAGTCAATGAAATGAAAAAAAAAGATGGGAAAAAATCAGTACCTTTAAATGCAGACTGTGTATGTGACAAAACTTACTGGCTTTGGGATGTTTCTGGCTTGTAGAGAAAATTGGGGTACGTGGAGTAAATATTGAAATGAATAGCTAACAGTTCCCTAAGTTGTATAATATAAATAAAAAACCCCACAGTGTATATAATGCGTAATGTTCAAAAGAGAATGTGGCCCTTGAACTATCTTTGTGCATCCTATCTTCTGAGTGACATTTCTTTCAACTTTTCTCTATCCTGTCTGTCTTTGCTGAGGGAAGAAGCATTTCCGCTATAGCAAGAGCACATTTATTAGAAGTTTTTAAAGGGATGATAATGGTAGTAAATTAATGAGAAGTTTCACAAAGTCCAGTCGATCAGTCGGGTGCTGATGTTTTCTCTTTAACTACTTATTATACTGACTGTAAAATAAGTGGTTGTAAGCTTTATTAACCCTTTAGAAACTCTTAATGATAATGATCTTCACAATGAAGTTGAAACTCTGTCTAGACAAATCCCTTGAATTTTAATACTATTATTAATAAAATAAAGTGATCTGATATTTTAGATAGGGACGCATTTTATTCGCAGCTTTGTGCATACTGCATGTAAAAAGCTGCGTCTGAAATAACGGGCATTGCATTGCTTTGTATTTTGTATTTGTGTCATTAAAATAACTGAAACAGGAAAGTTGTGGAATGATGTTGT
Organism: Cariama cristata; assembly: GCF_000690535.1. Taxonomy (NCBI): domain Eukaryota; kingdom Metazoa; phylum Chordata; class Aves; order Cariamiformes; family Cariamidae; genus Cariama; species Cariama cristata. The sequence continues at coordinate 94,350 of NW_009619013.1, read as the reverse complement.
GTAGAATAGAAACAGGCTTTTTAAATTTCACTGAGTCTTGTGTATTTATTTCCTGTATTTTATGGAGAAAAAGGAAGTTTTCTAACTGTCTGTCTGCTTTTGAATTTATTTCTAACTTTTTCGTTCCATTTTTTGAGTCATTATATTCAAGTATTTGTCCTCTAGTAGTTGCTATTCCTTTCTCATAACTGCATGTCTTTTCTTTATACAGGCTTCTTAAATCCTTTTGCATTACCTTTTGCCATTCTTTCTTTAATCTTTTTCCTTCTGTTTAATTTTTAAATCCTTTGCCCTTTATCTTTTTTCAGTCTTTTTAGCTGTTCTCCTCTCCTTTGATTCTCTCTTAAACATTACTGCTTCTTAACATTGTGTTCTTTCATTGATTTTTTTTTTTCTTTTTGTTTTTGGCCTTTTAAATTTTTTTGAAAGTTTTTCTTTAGTATGCCATCACACAAGGAATAATTGATAGAAATGTTACCAGTGGAATTAGAAACAAATAAACACAGAAAGGATTCAGGTACATTCAAGGGGAAGATGAAACATTCCTCTGTTTACTGCAAAGAAAAAACCTATTTACTTTTTAGTGGGCATTGAAATGTTTTACCTGAGTCTTTTTTCCCTGGTACTACATCCTGTGTTTCAAACCGAAAGCAATTATCATTTCAGTAGTTCATGGTACTACGCTGCTAGATTTGTTTTTTATTTTCTCCATCCTGACAGATGCCTTTCATGTGTAGAAGTCTCTACAAGCTCCGTCTCGTGCTTTATAATTCTTCTTTGAATCTGAAATTTGTTTGAATGCATTATTTAGAAAACAGCAGATCTCTCTGTAGTCTTTCATGGACTTTTTTTTATTGATTACTTTGGAGAAAAAAGATTAAATAACTGAATACAAACATTCACTTAAATTCGTTTAAAAGACTAATGTAGACGTAGTTCAGAATAGCTGGTAAATATGCAATTAAGTTATTTACTCTGTAGTTAGTTTGTAGATACTTAATAACTTCTACATTTTTAACAAGGACACTCTTCATTTGAAGTAAATAATAATGCTTTTCCACAGGTCTGAATCAAACTTTATTTTTTTGTATCAAATTTTTAATTTTTAATTTACTCTGAATTACCTGTAACGTGAATGGAGAATGAAGCCTGTATGTAGGAACACTCTGAGAATCTGGGAAAATTAAATACTGCAGAATATATTATTTTACAGTTTAAATATATTTTTGCAATATTCTCCTATGGAGCTTTTTGTATAGATTAGTACATCGAGGTGGTGCTTTGCTTCACATCCCACATAGAAATGATACAGCAAAAAGCACTAGTTGATTTGCTACTGCACATCTTTTTGTGCATTTTCATGTGCTTACTTTATTCAAGTGTATTTGTTATAATTATTTGATGGGAAAATATTTCCTGTCTCTGACCAGTTGAACAGATTTATCTTTTTCTGAAGTGAGTTGTTTCTCAGTTGAGCAGCAGTCTATTGGGATTTAATGAGTTTATTCTTATTTCCAGACCTGGAGGTTGATGTGAAATCTTTTCACAGATTGCAAGTACAACAGGTTTTTTTTCTCCAAGCAGCACTGTAGCACTGACTCTTAGGGAATTTAATTTCCCATTCTGAAACTGTTTTAAATTGAAAGAAAACTAAGGGGTGACTTAAAAATTCTAGGTTTATTGATGATCTGGGTTCTTTCAATGGAGTCTTATATATGTAAGTGCAGGTGTACATGTGTGTGAGCATGTAGTGTGCAGTTGTTGATCCCTGAACTATTTTCAGACTGTGCTGAACCAAGAAGACAGTGAAGAACCAAGAATGATACTATGTGAGAGAGAAGAAAAAAATTCAGAGAATTTTGGTACATGCTTGTCTTTCGGGCAAAGGCCGGATTTTTCTTGGATCCCTAGCGGTTTTATGTTGTTCTACAGAAGAAAGTTTACTCCACAGAATTCTACATGAAAACTAGTTTTTAAAACGTGTTTCTCTGATCAGATGCTATAATCTAAATTGGTACAAATGATCATACACTACTTTTAAAGATGGAAATTGAGATCTCTTTTGGCTGGGTGTTGACAGCCTAAGTTGAGAACTTGCAGACCACCATGACAGAACCAAGTGACAGGCAGGATATTTTACTTTGGTAATACTCCCTAGTGATAATTTATTCATGTCCTTTTACTCCATCTGATTTTTTCTGGCCCTGTTTAATATGGTAAACATATGTAATTCACTTCTCCACATGAATAGAATTTTATCTTGTAGCATAAAATCCTGTCGTTGCTTTTTCAAAAGCACTTAGAAAATATTAAGTAATGATGAGGGTTATTGCTAATTGCATTGGCTTTAATTTGTCACTTTAAATGTTCTAATTATTTCTTCATGAGGTTATCGGCAAACTCTTAAATAAGACCTCACTGCAAATTAGGCCCTTGGGCCAGGTTATTTATTTTGACCCAAACTTCAGTTGAATATTATGATTAAAAATAACTGAATAATAAATACATTTTAATAATGGTCTTTAAAACTGGAAAAGTTAAAATCTAAGCAAAATTTAAGAACAACAATCACATCTTGTTGTATTAATGGAAGTCCTGTCACATTTTATTGAAGCTGTGGATGCTACAGCTACACGCATACAGTAATTTGAATATTGAAAATAACCCTTCCCAAGCACTTTTTGAAAAGTTTATGCTAAGTACCTTGTATGAAATTAATTGACCTTTCTTCAAGTTAGTACTGAAAGACTGAGAATTCTGAGTTTGTCTGAAGTTCAGTTTGTTCAGTAAAAATATTGTAGAGAGGGAGGAGAACTGGAAACAGTTAAAAAGTATTTCTGTTCTTAGTGTGGCTTGGCAGGTCTTTCTCTCTTTGGCATACCAGGATGAACTGGTTACCCACCATCCCACTTGTTATTTATACCAAGAATGATCTTTATAATATCTATCAGTCTACATCAGGCACCGCTCAGATGAGCAGCAGCCTGACAGTGTTGAAGAGGCGTTTGGGCAACATCCTTAATATTATGCTTTAACTTGGTCAGCCTTGAAGTGGTCAGGCGGTTGCACTAGATGGTCGTTGTAGGTCCCCTCCAATTGAAATAGTCCTGTTCTGTTCAGTTCTGTTCTATTCTTTTCTACTCTATTCTACATATAATACAAAATTATTTTACAGACTGGACAAGCATTTTATGTGGCATTTGACATGGAATAGCTTTTACTTTGCCATTTATGTTCCTTGCCTACTAATGTGTTTCACATTCCAATGTAGCACTGGGAAAGAATAACCCTTTAACAGGTTTACTTTGTGTGTACATATGCAAGAAACATTTTTTGTTCAAGATTGATTTATTATATCTTTCACTGACCGCAAGCGGTGGTAGAAGGTCTGTTTCCCATTTGTATGAACAAGGGGCAGAATCTTACCGGTTCCTGGAGAAGGAGAAGGTTGTTTCTGGGAGAGATGCGGTGTAGCATGTCCTGGGACATCTATGAGCGCTTGACTTCAGTCTTGCTTTTGTACAAGATCTTTTATTTGGCAGTTATTTCCTTTGCACACTCTCAGGAGAGGGAGGGGTGTAATAAGTTGATCTGCTGAAAAATGAAAAAAGGGACCTTTACAAGACCTGATTTACACTGTTAGGTTTCTGAGGTGAAAGGATAGTTTCTTGAGGACTAAGATTTAATTTTGCTGAGTGAAGCAATATTCGGGTCCAAATTAAGCTCTCTGTTAAAAATTTTGATATCCAAAAGACACTGGTTGGTGCCTTCTGAATTCCTTTCAGAAGTGGCACCACGTCAGCGGGCTTTTTTCCTCCCATAGTTGTTACGGTGCCCAGCTGCTGATGTGCAGTTCCCGCAGCCCTGGCTCTCCTTGGTCTGACAACAGAAGGGCTGTATCGACGTAGGTGGCTTGTAGTCTTTGTACATGGTTACAAATACTGTGCTCTGCTCAGATCCACCTGTGAGGCACGAGTCCTGCTCGTGGAAGTGGGGTCCTTCACTCTGGGGCATTTACTCACCTTTCCTGAAATGTGGAGGTTCTTGCACACGTGCGACAGTTTGACATACAGGCGTTTCTAAGAAAGATACTTTCTCAACTGTTTCTATGTGCCATTTGTAACCTATATAAATCATAGAAACATAGAATGGTTTGGTTGGAAGGGACCTTAAAGCCCACCCAGTTCCAATCCCCCTGCCATGGGCAGGGACACCTTCCACCAGACCAGGTTGCTCAAAGCCCCAACACTTCCAAGTATGGGGCAGCCACAGCTTCTCTGGGCAACCTCTGCCACTGCCTCACCACCCTCACCGGGAAGAATTTCTTCCCAATATCTCATCTAAATCTTCCCTCTTCCAGTTTAAAACCATCGCCCCTTGTCTTATCATTACCTGCCCTTGTAAAAAGTCCCTCCCCAGGTTTCTTGTCGGCCCCTTTAGGCACTGGAAGGCTGCTCTAAGGTCTCCCTGGAGCCTTCTCTTCTCCAGGCTGAACAACCCCAACTCTCTCAGCCTGTCCTCACAGCAGAGGTGCTCCAGCCCTCGGATCATCTTCATGACCTCCTCTGGACTTGCTCCAACAGGTCCATGTCCTCCTTGTGCTGAGGACCCCAGAGCTGAACAATGTACATATTTCTCTAATTTGTAGACACAGTTAAAAGCTTGTGGTTCTTATGACATTATTTTTTTTTTTTGATTTGGGTTCTAAATTGAGCAAGTAGTTTCTGTGTAATTTCTCAAGCACATTGGCTAAGAAGGCGTACTATGAATCCCATCTGATGCTGGAGTGTTAAGGAGCCATCCTACAGGCCAGATTTGAAGGATTGCTGCAGAAGGATTGATTTAAAATAAAAATTATGCTGTGTCTTTTGCCACAGTTTTACCTTATTTGCTTGCTTACGTGCTTAAATAAATGGACTGTTAACCTGCAGTCCTCTCTTTTCATCGCACCCACTTATGTTGTAGCACTTGCAGAGTCTTCATGTGTAGAAATGACCTTCAAAATATCTTCTGGCTCTCTTAAGGTTGGTTTCATTAGAACAGATCCAGTTTACTAAGTAATCAGCTAAGTGGTTCCTGCCTGATTTCACTTCTCAGCACAACCAACTGAAAATTGTTTGTGCCAGTGTTGGGTTTCGGAGGGACGGACAGTTCAGACTTTGTTTGCACCATCTCTGAGGCAGTGCGTGTGGCAGGGACTGAGAAGTGCTGCCCTGTCTGACTCTCTTGCCAACATTTGTATTTGTTATTCTCCCTTACTTGTCTGTCCCACATGTTTTTCATCTGTAGCTTTGTACATGTTTTCAAGTCATTAATGAAAACACTGAAAGGCAAGCATAAAGTCACTTTCTGTAGAAGATCCTCATTTGACCTTCTGATTCCTTGTTGAAGAATATTGAGTTCTGTTGTAACCAGAGGATTTTAAAGCAAATTTGAGAGAGAACTTGATCAACAATTTCAAGAATTTGTGAAATCCTAATGCAGAATCTCATGTTCTGTGTTCCCTCCAAGCTCCTCCTAAAAGCTTTTCACTTTTGGGTTTGCTCAAAGCTATAGAGGGGCCACCTATGGAGAAGTTATGGCTATTCCAGTGCTCTCCTCTCTTGAGATCTTAGCTTGAAACTATTTGTTGATCAACTTGTCCTTTCTGCAATTCTCAAGAACAACTCAAAGCAGAAAGTGTCAAACTCTTAAAATTCCATCAGTATGTCCACATAACAGTAATGTACCATTAATTTACGCAGTTGTTACCTCTTTTAGCAGGGAAGCTAAGGTGTGGGCTCGCTTAGCCAGACATAAATGAGACAGATTGCCAATGTCGTTAATGGAGCTTCCGTTGCCTCAGCCCTGCTACACATACTTTGTGGATAAATAATGAATTATTTTTTTTTTTTGAGTTTTCTGACCCTGAGAACTTAGACATAGACCAAACTCATTTCAACAATAAAAATAATGGATTACTTCCATCGCCTGTGGACGCTGTGTCTTATCTGGGTCCCCAAGAAGATCATTGCACTCTGAAGGTGGGTCATTGGTATAGCATCCAATGTTACACCACATCCAACGTGGTGTAACTCCTGAAGTATTTTCATTTGGTAATCTTCATGTTTTGAAAAGGTAGGTGAGTTGGGTTGCTAAATAGCATTTTTTAAAGATGACAGACCCCTATAGCTTCTTCAAATACAACATAAAGTCAGTCATAGGTTAAATTACTGCAGATTGTTTAAGTTTTCTGTGCAAATCTTTAGTGGTTTTTAAGGGCACGCAGAAGGAGTAAATAGCATTTTATTCATGCTTGTTCTGAATAATAAATTTGGAATATTTATACATCTAGGGAAAAGGCAGCATATTCTGTAGACATTCATGTGATGCGTCTTTGGGATCCCACAATTGAACTGGAGCATTAACCTTAGTGATTTCTCCTGGTTCTGGTTCTGTGTCTTCTGACTCAGGTGGTTCACTACATGTTGAAGCATTTTACAGTGATTCCACAGATAATCTGTAAATTTTGTATTGGTTGAAGGTGGATTCAGTTAGGAGAGATTTACCTGAGCGTCACATCTACTGTGGGCAGCACCAAGTAATGCTAGGGGCTGGGCGCAAACCTCCTTTATCTTCTCTCTTCCTGGTATCCATCTTACCTACGTTGTTCACTGTGCAGTCGCAAGAGAAGGACTTAAGAGGACTGTGATTTTGGTGTGATTTCTGTATTCCTTAAATTTTGTTTTACTAAGGAGTGAGTGATGCAACCTAAAGACAATGAGAAGTTGTAGAAGGTATTTTCATATAATAAGAACCTCTTCGGTGGATTCCTTTACCCAGTTCTGTGCATTGATAGTTGTCTGGGAGAGTTATTTCTTGCTATCATAGTTCTTAGTGCACTTCTAGCCTCTGACATGTCATGTTGCTAGTTTTGTGGGATTTAATTATATTTTAATACCTTCATGGTCACTTTGAGATAATCCTCTGTTGGTTCTTCTCTTACCTATGACTTCTTCAATGCCTTTTTTAGTGTATCTGGTTTCCCTCTTTTATAATTCATCCTGGAATTTGCCAAGACTGTGTCCTTGGACTTTTTGGTTTTTTTTTAATTTATTTTGTGCTCTGTTTCTGGGTGAATTAGCCACTTGCCTTGCTTTTACTGTTAGGGCTATACCGATGACTTGTAAATCTGTCTTTCCGCCAATGTTATTGCTCCTTCCATCTAATCCTTTGTCTCAGGCTGGTTCTCTAACATGATGTCTTTTAATTATCTTATCATTTCAGAACAGAACTCTATCCACTTCTCTTCTTTTCTATCACAAATGACAGGAACATTATCCTTCTTGTCACTCAGATTCTGTGACTCAGGGTTATTTTTTACTCGTACTTTCCTCATGCTTCATACAACCTGACCAGAACCAGCTTTTGCACCTTGTTTTTTAAAATTTCGTTCAGATCCATTTTTTCCCTTCGATCCTTCTGTTAAATTTCTTATTTAGACCTTCTTGCCTCTGTCCTAACTTTTGCAATTTCATTCGTTTGTTCTTTTTTTGTTGATTTGCAAATCAGACATTGCCTCCCTTAAAGCAAAATGTAGTCAGTGATTTCCTTCTTTTAGTCTGCTTGCATTTTCATATCCCTTCCTATTTTATATTCTTCTCAAGGCCTCTTGCCTCAAATTTAAGCTACTCACAAAGCATTACATGGGTGCTTTCCAAATGTGGTGAGCAGTCCAGTAATAGATTGTGAGGGAGTGGGAAATGTCAGTGGAACCAAATGAAGTTATCAGTGCTACATTGATTTTCTTTGAGAAGGTTGGTTTGTTAGGTCCAAAAACTCAGGAAATTGGTCTTTGAACTTTGTAATTTGTGGGGTTTTTTTCTGTCATCAAGTTTTATGTCATGCTTGTTCGTTCCGCTTCGCCAGTACTTCCAAACTTGTCCACGTATTTGCAGACAATTTCTCCCACAGTTATATTTTGTTTTCTACAGCTTTGTACCCATGAGAGAACCTCATCAGCTCATCAGAAGAGCTTCTGCTGCATTTGTGTATGCGTCCTTCTCATAAGCCCACTTCTGCCTTCTTGCATGCATTGATCAAAAGTTTCCATCTGCAGAATTTGCTTCTATTGTGTATTTTACTGTTCTGTAGTGGTTTGTCATTAGATTAGAGGCTTATTTAGACACAAACTACCCTTTAACGCATCTGAAAAGCATCCTGCAGTAGCAAGACTGAAGTACGCAAAACTGAAATAAATTCATTTTGCAAGGTAGCGGTCATCTTTTCTGCATTCTGGGTCTTCGTTCTTCCATTCTTGCTTCCATTAAGGCATGAGATTTTCTGTTGAAAGGCAAAATATACAGCCTGCCTATGAGGCCACTATTAATTCCACTCTGTCTCTCTTTTGTAGTGCAGCTGGCACCCTCCCCTCGGGAGAACAAGCTCATCACTTCTACCACATGCTTGTTCTCTACCAGTTCA
>NW_009619013.1:76194-85865 GCF_000690535.1 Cariama cristata | reverse complement strand
AATAGTGGTCTTGCCCATGGCAGCGCAGAGCATTCGACAGTGCCTCTGGGCCAGCTGAAAATAATTTCTAGCACAGTTGGAGTGAAACTACAGAGGTGTAACACTCAAAGACATGCGAGTCCTGAGGAGGGTGGGAGTCGGTGTTCTCTCCAGCAATAAACAAAGATTTGCAAAATCAGTAAAATAAAAGAAAAATAGTACAGGTTTAATTAAGCTTTTTGAAATATAGCATCCTGTCTTGAGTGTGGGAAGTAATGAAACTATCTGTGGTTGTAGATTAAGTTATATTTCTGACTTTTCAGAGATGTCATATACTTCCAATGCCAAATTGTCTCAATTTCACTTATTTTTGTTTTAATAGTACTTTTCATACATATGTAGGTGTTCTTACCATTATGCTTTCATATACTTCATCTGCTTACTGCAAATACTCACAAAGATCTCCAGTCAGGTGTTTGTTAAAAAGACAGAACAATGAGCTATAAGCAGTAGGCATATCATTTAAGGGAGAAACTTCCTAGAAGTGTAGATTATTCTCTTCTTTGCATGATGTAACTTTGTATTTGCTTTAACCAACTGAGAGATGTCTCCTGCAGAAGAAGAATACTTCTGAAGAGATGTCTTTGTCCTTAAAACAGTTGATACTGTCCAAGAGCGGTGTGTCTGCCTGTGCTTTACCCACCTTTGCCGCACTTTCCTATCCTTAAGCTTAGGTAGAAGTCCCGAAATGGTTCCTTTGCCTTCTCAGTGCAACTCTGAATGGTTTCAAAGGAGGGGCTTTTTAACTTTGTAGAGTTTTGTTCAACTGAGTTTATGTCATAGGCAATTCTTCTTTAAATTTCTTTAACTGACTGTAATTTGCTCTCTGCTTTTGAGGAATTTTGAAGAGTGGGAAAGCTTCTCCTTAGTGTTAGTCTGCTGCCATGCAATACTTTCAGCTTCCCTGTCGTCCTGTCACCGTAATAGTTGGCACTGTTTTCTACATGTTGTCTAGAGCATTGTTCCACAAAAAGAGAGAATCTGGCTCTCGTTAGGTCCCCAGCTGATGGGTAACTGTATTGTGCTGATTATATTGCATCTTCGTTCTGTAGGTATCCAGTGGTGATAGGGAATGGCACTAGATTTTTTATAACATTATAGTATCAAGTGTCGTAATACAGAAGAGTGGCAGTTTTGGGACTGTGGTTGAATGTGAAGGTCTCTTTCTCCTTTCTTAAAACTGCTGCTTCTACCCAGCTGAGTTGATCGTACTGGAGGACCAGTCTGTCCGGACAGGAGTTCTGTGTCTGTTGGATCCTGTTTCTCAGCACACAGGGCTGTGCTGCACAGTGAGTGAGGACCCACCGGCCTTTGCCATTCCTGGCTGCTCCATCACTTTTTCAGGGAGAAGGAGATGTCTGGGGGGTTTGGTGGGGATTGAGACCTTAGTTCTTTCCCTTTGAGCCGGCTGGAGCCAGGGGGGTGATGCAGGCATGGGCTGAAGTGGAGAGGAGAGGAGAGGACAAAGCGCCGGAGGCAGAGGGACAGAAGAACCAAGCAGCGTGGTGCTGGCTTGGGCCGGGCCACCAAAGACAATGCAGGGCCGGTTTTTGCTACGCGGTGTTGTTTGGTGTGTAAGGATGGAATCTGAACGAGTGCGTTCAGATAGGTTTAGGGTCAAGGTACTTCTGTGTAACTGGTATACCTCCTGTTAGTAACATCTGTCTGATACAAATGGAAACACAATCTGCTCGTTTCATGGAGGTCGTCACATATTCCTGAACTCAGAAAAGCTTTTGGACATTTGCTGATTCTAAATTTGACTGTGGTCAGAGGTTAAACGTTGAGAATTCTATCATGTGTTGGTCCATCTGGTTCTCAGTTATTTTTATGACAAGGCAATATGTGGTAATTACATATTATTATTGTTGTTTGATAATAGTTTTACAGTATTTAGTCAAAATGGTTATTAAATCTCTGTATCTGGAAAGCACGTTTCCCTCACATGAAGAACAGTCTGTCTTTAAAAATTACAAATTAGGTCCATTTTATGAAGTAAACCCCTTTTGAGGATATCCAGGTTTTGTTTCAGTGGCATGCAGTATGCATTTTGAAGCTCAGGAAATGTTCTTCCTCATCCATGTAGCTTAAAATCTACCAACTGGGGGCTCTTGGATTTCATTACTGGCAGTTCTTCCTTTTTTTGCCTTAGTCATTTAAGTGGCTGTACTTCTAGGCTTTTGCAAATTAACAGGAGCAAACTTACTCTGAAGAATCCTTGTCCTAGGAGTTTAAGAAGCTGAGTGAGTCCAGCTCCATCATATATATGTTTTTGGAAGGATCTTTTCTTTAGCTACTTAAGTTTTAAAGTCTAAGTATATAAAATTTCATTACCTTTCACTCTCATTAATCTTCTAAATTAAGTTGTCGTAGATGTTTGTTGTATCTTGAGAATTTTCTTTGTTTCTGGAAATTGTTGGTCTTATTTTTGTGAAGTAGCACTTTTGTCGGCCTTGTTCTGTTTTTGAATATTATTTTTGATGAGTTTTGATTTCTTTATCTTTACCTGCACACTGGCAAAGTCATCCCTGCCATCATTACTTAATTTGTTGCTCTGTTATGCTGACTTTGTCCAGAAACATGAAATGTGTCTGCAGTCATTATTTGTTGTAATAAACATATTGATTAGATAAAAATTCCAGCTAAGAGTCTGTGAAATGGTAAAAATATTTGAATATTTCTATAAAGGGAGAAATTTGAAGCTCCCTGCTCAAAATTTATTGAAAGTACTAAAAATACCAAATTGCATATTTAGAAGATTTTGTCTTAAAATACGTTGTTGTAGGCGTGCTCAGCAATGGGAAAACTTTTGGAGCTGTTTTCTTAACAAAGAAGAATCTATGGGGAGCTAAGTAAAACAGCTGTGACACAGACTCCCAGTAAGAGTGCAGGATTAGTAACTGTAGACTGAAGTTCAGCCCCTTCTGAAATGGTGTGTGTGAGAGAGGGAATGTGTGTGTGCGAATGCGCGTGTGTGTGTGCTTAAAACTGGGCGGCTTTATTTATTTATTTCACTTCTCTTTCTTTTTTCTGCTTTTCATACAGAAAATAAAAAAAGACCCTTTGGACTTGAAGCAAAGACCCCAAGCAGCATTCTGATTTGCCTCACTCACAGTCCCTACTGTATTTATTTTCCTGAAGCTTTTTTCCTTCCTTTCTTTTTTTAATAAACACTTATAAAACTATATTGCTTCAAGTTGCTAGCCAGCTGAAATACCTGTGAAATGCTTACCTGCCTTGGGTACCTATGTTCCCTTGCTCCTCTGTTCATTTCTTCCCTGCTTTTTTTGTAGTGTTGCATTTTCCCCTTCCTATAATCTTTTCTGTATTTCTAGAAAAATATTGTCTTGAAGGCTCTGATCAGCTTCATTTATTACGCAGTTATAAGTAATATGGAGACTCAGTACGAGACAGTGGCTGGATTGTGGGCCAAGTTTGATGTGGAATACAAAGACTCTTGCCAAGAACAACACGATATCATCAGGAAGTCATACTCTGGAAAAGTCATGAAATAGCTCATCCAGGACTCTTACCGGTTTTTATACTGTGTGAATTGGCTACTGATAGCCAAAAAAAAGAAGATTGAACCGCTGGGTGATTAAAAAGGAGATTGGATCAAAGGCAATGCTGTGTGGAGTGTGAGATAGTAAGGCTAGTGTCTGCCATGTAGGTCCAGTTGATACGGGAGGATGAGATAGCACCTTCCAGGGCTGAAGGCCCTGCTTTCATAGGCATAGGGGAGCGTTACCGGGACAGACAAGATTTAATCTGGAAAAAGGTCATCAGCTAGGGAATAACTATTCTGCATCAGAAAGCTTCCCATTGCTCTTCCACCAGTATTGTCTGAATAGCTACAAGCAACCAAGACCAAACATTGCACCAGTACTTTGAAGTGGGAGTATAAATAGATGTAGGTGCATACCCATGATTTAGATGTTTTTATCAGATTTTTTCATAGTTTTTGCTGGCGATTGGTTTGGTTGTGGGTAAAGCTGGGCTTTACCTAACTAAAGTCTCACAGAGCTGTGGGGATGTCTTTCAGTTCCCTGGCCAGGTATGGCATGGAGAGCAGGAGGAAGTCCTAGAAGCTGTAACTGCATCATCTGTAATACTTAGGGAGTAATTGCCGCTATACATTCTATTCCGTTTTTCAAGTCTGAAAATACGACCTCCTTGTAATACCTCTGAATACTTAAAAATCACAAAATTAGTAGAAAAAAATGCAGCAAATGTCCATTTAGGCCTTATTTTTAATTTTTTTGTTTTTTAAAATGCTTTTAATTGTTAGTCTATTCTCCATACATTGATACCCTTGAAAATGCTTTTATACCATTACTCTTTCTCTCTCGTGCTGTTTTCCTCAGCAAGCAATCCTAATACTGCCTTTTGCATCCTCACCTCTTCCTTTATTCTCTTTGAAGAGAAACTGATTGTCATTCAGATGAGAAATGATCGGTGCCATCAGTCAGTTTTCAGTTGTGAGTATTCCTGTCTTCATTAAGTTCAACTCCTTTTTGTTAATTTCTTTGTCTCTTTTTTTGCCATATCTCTAAAGATCTCTGATCTGATCAGTCTTCAAAATCTTTTAAAATACTGGTACATATTTTTGCCATAGATCCTGTGTTCCTTCAGCCCTAAGAAGAATTTGTAGCGGTGCTGTTGACAATAGGACTGTGCCCTACTTCCCCCCAACGTGTATTTTCTGGGTTACCTTTTTGAATGGCTTGTTTTACTCTAAAGCTTCAAAAGTAAATTTAAATATTTTTAATTGCAATTTGAAGTTTTTTACAGGTTATTACAATTTCTTTTCTATAGTTATTTGTAGCTATGTATCTTCTCTCTATAACAATATTTTAAAATTAATTAGCTTGGATATAAACAAAATCCCAAAACATACCTGTGCACACCTGTATGTTGTCTATTTTAAACTGATTAAAAAAACCTTCATACTCTTAGAAGATCATCAAACAAATTTCCATTCTAACTTAAAGCTCTGTGTCAGTGCAGCATGCCACAATGAACTTGCACTGACAGTGATCAGAAGTGACCGATGGGTTGGGGAAAGCAGACATTTTAGAAGAGCTGTGTAAAGCTGTAAATGTTTCATATTGGTCTTTACCAGCTATTATTTGAAAAACTGGTATCTGCGGTTTTAATGTGTTTGGTTAGAGTCTAATGGTATGTCAAGTCCTGATGAATTGAATTGACTTTGTTGGGATGTGTTGCAGGTACATAAAGATTCCAACTACGGAGAATCAATCCTAAATTTTACAGGAGGCATTTTTAGTCAGATAGTGTATTAAGCTAGGCTGATGAAAGCATTACTGGTTACCGAAACACATTTATTTATGTACCAGATGTGAGGTTTGTAATGCAGATGCGAAACATGTTTTAACGGGTTTGGTGCTGAATACCGGAACATCTGTTTAAGTAGCTGAGTTATCAGATGTGCACGAAAGACCTGTATTTTTAATATTTCTGCTTTTATGGAGGTATTTGACAGGGAGGACATATCCTAATGGAGATCCTTAAATGCTGCAACAGTGTTTTGATGCAGGACTACTAAATAAAATCAGTCATCAAATGAGGAAGGAGGGTATTTGCAACCGCTAGGCAAATTTGCAACTGCTGGGCAAAAACTGTGCAAAAATGGGAGCAATGTAGATTCTAATCTTTCAACCTTCCTTCTGCCCCACCATCTCCACTTGCTGGAAAGTCTTCTAAAGTTGGCACTGATGTAGTCTCTCCTGGTGTTAAAATTCATTCTGCGTTACCTTGTGCTGTTCTGGGTACACCTATGAGCAGCACTGCTGACACGGTGTTGTGATGGCCCAGCAGAGAATAAAACAAAAGCTCATACTATCAGAGATAATAAGCAGATGGTTTTCTGTGCTGGAAGCGGTAAACACATTGCTTGTTAGGTGAAGATCATTTTCTGTGGGGTGTTTTTTTTTTTTGGTGATTTTTATTTTTTTTTAAATAAAGATGCCACAGGACAGAAGCATAAAGATCAAAAGTCTCATATTAACAGAGATGTGAAAGAAGTATTTTATTGCCTTCTCAACTTTTTAAAAGAAAACACAACTTCAGTAGTTTCTATTACGAAGTGTCTATTTACAAGGAAAAACAGTGTATTCTCCCAGCCTTAGCGTAGGTGCCTATGCTAGCAGGCTAGCATACATGAAATCTGTTAATAGTCCCTGGGGAGAGACGGGCTCCTTAAGCAAGCACTTCAGACAGCTGTAGGGTTCTGTGGTACATCTCTTCAGACTCTTTAGAAACGCCTTTTTCTTTCCCTCCACCAACCGTTGAGAGGCTTCTGTTGCTTAATGTCATTTGAGGACCTAAATTGGTCTGGTTCTAGATACGTTGCAGGTGCCTTAAGATTAGGCTGACAAAGATTCAACGCCAGCTTACTGGAGCCACTTTTAGTCAGACATCATTTGGAACTGGACTGATGATCCTAGTTCGTACTGATCAATACTCGTGAGTATACTTGGGGCTTTGAATATCTTGAATTGGAAAACAGCTTTGCATATCGTGATTTCAGCATGATTTAGCTATACTGGGATCATTGCTTGAGAATGAACGCTTGACACTTTTTGCAAACTTGATCAATAAAATATTTGTCTCCGTTCATATTGTCTACTTACATTTATGAAGCAGGAATTTTCCATAGAAATTTATAGAAATTCTCCCTAGCTGTACTGGGAAAACAGCAGGAAACAATGTGTAGAACTAAACTGCTGCCCCACATGCCCTAGGACGCAGAGAGCTCATTGTAGTGTTTTTATCAGATGCTGGGTCTTATTTAAATATAAGTATTTCAGAAATGTGAACCTGTAATTTCCATTTAAAATTTGTATTAATTGCAAGAAGATGCTGCACGTGTCCATAAATATTCTACCTGGACAGTGCTGAACAGCGAGATTGATTGTTACGGAAAAAAGAACGGCTGTACTGAGAGTCTGAGCAGGCTCTGCTAGGTTTCAGTTGCAGGTTAGGCTTTCTTTTTTCCACCCAAATTGATGTTCTTAGTGTGTAAATGGGCAGCAAGTCTAACGCCCGGCTTAGACTGAATCGTTGTGTCTTACATACTTAGACTTCTGATCCTACTTGTGCTGTGTACTGCTTTCGCAGTATAAGGACCAAGGAAAGTAGACTGTAATTGCCACTATTTGAATAGCCCTAGGGAGTGACTGGGTGGGATTCTGGCGTCTGGCTTTTCACCGTAATTCACCAAAGTTCTCAATTGCTGTCAAAATTTTAAAATATTGATAAACACCGTTAGTGTTTATGAACTGTTGATACATAATGAATGGTGAAAGGAAGACTTTAATTCAACCATCTTTATTTAAATATGTTAAACGTTAAATAAAATAAAGTGAGCATTCGAATTCCAAAAAAAGCTTAAAAAAGTTAACAGATTTTTTGCCATTTTATGCCAGTGAAGGATCTTGGGCTGAGGTCCAACATAATCCTCCAAACACAACTGCTTTCCAGGCTATGGTGCCCTCAGGTGCCTCGCTCTCACACCTTTTTGTAGTTTTTCTTCTTCACTGCAGTGCTCAGATACGCTTTATTAAGCCTTTTACCTAACTGCTGTCTATATTGTGCGGACTAGATCCTAGTACGTGTACTGTTTCCCTTCTATTTTCACATCCTGCATGCTCATACTGTAGCATAAGGAGATAATTGAACTCATGTTGCACCACGTTTTGTGTGCAGCTTTCTCTAAATGCTTTGTGTGCCTCTTCTGTTGAGATAAGTCTCAATTTTCTTCCTCCCTAATGACTACATTGAGGATTTGCTAAGAGTGGGGTGACAATGCACGTGAAAGAGCTCTCAGTATCTGACTGATGACACTTCAGCAGCTAATTGCTCATAGAATTTTACTTCATGAAACGGTTCATACACCTGTTTCGCTCAGTACATTACTTTGGAAATCTACATGGTGAGTGAAGCTTTGCCAAAATGTATGAGAGATATTCCAAAAACCTCAAGCGTAATTGGAATTTATGAGAGTCTGCTCTGAATGCTTCCTTTTTCTCCCACTGTAAACTCTACCAACAGTAGACAGTACTGAGAGAATGTGTTTATGAAATTTCTTAAATTTTTACATTGTTTTGCTTCATTTGTCATTCTGAAGATAGCTTTTGCTTTCCCTGAAAGTAACAGACAAAATTACTTACTAAAAAACCCATCCGATTGTTGTGAAATCCTGTGGAGTTAGGAAATATGTTGAGTTCAGTTTTTAAAAGGATCCTGAGAATCACCGTGGTTATTTCATGAGAGAAGAAAGGAAAGGATAAGACAAAACCTAGTTTCGAAAATACTGTGCGTGAGTGACACTTTTTCTGATAATTTGGAATGGATCACTCATACTTTTAGCATTCCTTGGATATGAAAAGCTATTGCAGTAACCACGCTTGTGCAAGTATGGCCTTACGTAGCTCAGTGGGTACTCTAGTGCGTGTAGGCGATGTGCAAGGCAGTACGCTGACCGCGGGGATACAGAGAGTTGTGGGGCAGCAGCATTTGGCATAGCTGTATTTTTTACTTCATCAGAGGTTATTTAGGAGAGGTCTTTATATTCTGGTCCTATTCCCGCCACTCTTCCTGCTCTCTTCAGTCTGTCGTATCGTTGCTGGTTTCCACTAACCAGCTGCGAAGTGAGAACACACTGAATTTTTGGGTGTAGTGAGAGAAATAAATAGACTTATTCTGCTACTGTAAGGAAGGAATGAAAGAAAATGGAAGGAAATATGCAGGCAGGAGTATGTGATTGGAGTACCCAGCCTGTTCCCATCAGAGTCCTAGGTTAAACTTTTGAGCTGTAGTGACTTTCACAGCATGTGCAGAGTGATAG
Organism: Cariama cristata; assembly: GCF_000690535.1. Lineage (NCBI taxonomy): Eukaryota > Metazoa > Chordata > Aves > Cariamiformes > Cariamidae > Cariama > Cariama cristata. Next base: position 76,957 of record NW_009619013.1, on the reverse strand, counting down.
TCCCAGGAATAAAACAGGTCACAGAAAAAAATAAAGAGGGAGCCTAAAAGCTGGTGTAATTATAGTTTACCTGCTTGAAGCTTTAGTGATTTGGAAAGCCTTAGTTTTGATACCTGCACTAAGGATGCATCAAAATACCTACACAGATGTTGCATGGAACATACAGTGAAACAGAATGGTTTTCTAGCACAGCAACTCTTAAATCTACCGATTTCAGTACACATGCATCATGTAACCTCCAGAAATCCATCTGGCTTCTCCCAGAATGTCCTGTTAGCTCCTTCCATGTCAGTCCTCGCCTTCCTCCACCACCATAGCTTACGGATTTTGAAGTTTCTGTTCTTAGTCCGCAGGCACAAGAAGAACAGTAGGTGCTTCAAAAGAGGTGATGTGGACAGACAGAGACAAGGTTAATGGCAGTAACTTCAAACCTGTAATTCTTTCGAAACCAGTGAAAATCTGAACTGTTTCAAAAACAAACAGGATTTGTTCTGGCACAAACACTGTGAAGGGAGAAAACGGACGTTTAGGAAGCGTCCAACCAATATGCTCTGCAGTAGTGCCTTTTTGAGTGGCAAATCCTTAAGGAGTTCTCCTGTTGCCAGATGATGAGGCTGTTTTGTGACGGACTGAAGGAAATGTCTTCATACCACTGTATTTAGTGAAGGTTGTATGAGACTTAGAGTGTAGCAAAGATTGAAATGAGATAAAATAGATGAGGTATATTTGTGTCTCTCTCCCCCTGCTGATTCCCTTCTTCTTC
>NW_009619013.1:54963-76168 GCF_000690535.1 Cariama cristata | reverse complement strand
TCCTCCCCTCCTCTCCTCTCCTCTCCTCTCCTCTCCTCTCCTCTCCTCTCTTCCTCCCCCTCTCTCTCTTTCCTTCCCTCACTTTTTTCACCAGCATCGAAAGACTGCATTGAGACAAGAAAATCAGAAATGCTTTTGACATTTCTAGCTAGTCTAATCTAATAGACGTTTTGGAGTGTCCCAAGAAAAGTTGCTGAAGACCATCAAGTTCTTGAGTATCTCAGTACTTTCTGTAGTAGAAAAGAAAGGCTGCTGTCTTGCCAGTGAATACACTACATGAATGAGTGGGTCTTTTCCATGTTTATGGGCTGCAATTTTATTTACCGCTAGGCAAATAGAGAATGTTTTCCTTCTTGTGGAATCGTATTTCCTTTAAAAGAAACATGCCTATGTGTAGCATATTTCTTTTTTCACAGATGTAATTTTTTACTCTTTTGTGTTGTCCTCTTTATTGAATTTGTGTTGTCCTCTTTATTGAGGACTCAGAGCAATTAAGAGATGAAATGGGTTTAGTGGAACATTCAATTATACTTTAATAATGCATATTTTTCCTTCTCCATGTGGAGCAAAGCACAAGTAGTGACAAAGGATCTTCGTATATGAAACTTGTTATTAGACAATGTTATATTATTTTTCCTCATTGTAATTTTATTATATTATCTGTCCTTTCTCTGTTCATGCTCATATTCAACCTGAATTTGTGTGAATTTGTGTATTGGCCTCAGAATTTAGGACTGGGAGGGTTCTCCTGACTCACTAAGGTTGGTTTTTACTATCACAGCTGTAATACCGTATTTTTCTTTGCAATTCCCTTTAAAATTTTTCTTTAAAATAATAACTGGATTTAACTTACGTAACCCTTTCTTTACAGCCTGAAGTAATTGGAAGTATACTGTAATTTTTAGATTAAGGCTTTTATAAACGTTGTCATCCTTCAAAGTACATTACATTGAATACTAGATTCCTTTCAAATACAGATGTGGGAAATTCTGATGTGATTACCAGTTTTTCATATAAGGACATTGTTTGTCCAGTAGCTTGTCCTCTGGTATTCTTATCAGGCATACTTATTTTTTGTGGGTATGGCTTAATTTTACTCTCTAATGTCTTTGAGATTGTATAGGTAAAACTAAGCAGAATTTATCCAACAGATAGATATATTCAGCATAGTCTGATCATGTTGCAAAGTAAGCGTGCCTGCTTTTTGAGAAACCTTTTTTCTAAAGTTCAAAATGAATATAACACATTACTTTTTAAATGTTCTTACTGATACCATTATCCTTTCTGTGCATTTTACAAATAGGATGTGATGTTTTGAGTATGCTTCAGGCTTCAGTAGTTTGTATGATGTTCTATTTTCTGCAGCAAAAGCATGTCAAGGTGATCTCTGTGGGTGGTTAATATTTTCTGGAGTTTATTCTTCAACCATGAAAATATGCAAAACTGGAGAGCTTGGTGGTATGTCATATATTTAGGTATAAAATATGTATTTTTCAATCTTATCTTCATTAAAAATAACAGAAAAAATACCAGAAGTGTAGTAGTATATACTGTTTGTTCATGGGTGAATGCAGCATTTGTCACTCCTGGCTTGTGTTTGTGGTTATGCTGGTGAGCAATTCTTGCGATAGTTTAGATTGTAATGTTATGACAGTATAGTGCAGAAGTGTCGTATAAATGGAATATTTTAGAACGTAATGTTCAAAATCATACAAAATCATAGAACGGGGGGCAAATCTCTCTCAAAATTATTGAATGTTTGCATTTTAGCAGAAATACTCTTGATTTGTTTGACAGGTTTTAGGTGTTATTTTGCTCTTTTTCAAATCCAGGTACTCAAAAACAATTATGGAAAGCAGCAATAACATCTTTATAAAAGAAATGTATAAACATTGTAATGGTACTTAAATAGGGAAGAATTATTAGAAATCTGATTATTAAAGAACTGAAAGAGGCAAAAGCTGAACATAAGTAATGAATGCTTTCACCACTGTTACAGTAGTAACAGGAAAAAAATGGAAGTGAAAATGCCAAATACACCCATATACATAAAATGCATTTGATTTATAAAAAAGGAATATTGAAAAAGCTACTGAGCATTTCAATTAAATGCATACTTTTTTTTTTGCTTTCAAGTCTAAAGCAAACATATAAGGAAATTAACTGTTACTGAGAAATAATAATGTGCCTGCATGGTGATTGCCTGCTGATAGCATGTTTAATCATTGCTTCTGTCTTTCTTCTGTTTTTGTTTCCTTTAGCCTCTGTCTCTGGGAAATTGTATTTCTACTGTTTGTATAGCATATAGGAGGAGTGAGTTTTTAGTTGTAAATGGGAGCTCCGAATGTTTTTCAGGTGTGTCTTGCTAAGGTTATCCTCTCTGGTGCAGTGAAAAGATCCAAAAGGTATCTGCAGCAGAGATCTTTTCATATTTCCCTTGCCATTCCTGGCAGTTTGATTTACCTCATTAAAAGTCTGGAAAAGCTATGCGGAGTACCTCCAAGCTCAGGGTCTTTATTCTCAATGAGAAATTTGTTCTTTCGGAGCTCAGGCAATTTGCAGAATCTGTAAATCATTTTGGTGCACAATTCTGGGCATCATAAGGAATATCACACTAATGTTCTCCAGCAAGTGGCAAAGCAAAGCAAGATCCTTGCCTTATAGAAAGAGTTAATTGGACTGTAGAAGAGCTGCAAATACATCAAAACCAGAGAATATATCTATGCTCAACTTTCTGGTGCTTAATCTCTGAGGGCATGGCCTTTTTAAGGAGACAGTTTTCAGAATCAGAAAGAGGAAGCTAAAGACTAGGCCCAGTGTGATACCTTTTCTTTGGTGGTGATCGCTCTCTGCACACTCCTTTCACTTCTGAAGATGGCAGGACAGCTACATCTTGTATCTTAGAAAAGGTTTATGTTCAGCATTCTGGTTTCATCCCTTTCTCATACCATAGGTGGAATGGGAAATTTGCTGTAAGTCTACCTACCCAGCAGCTCCACTGATATCAGTGCTAGGCAGAGTTGGGTGAGGTGCTTGTGGTTGTCTCTTGCTGGTCCTGGACTGACAGTAGTAGTTCTGGTGCCTTACACGTATTTACCTGCCACAGTTCCCTCATCTCTCACTGCTACTCTTCGATCTGCAATGAGGGAAGGTTGCTGTAATGACATAGTTAATGCTACAGGAGTCCAGAAAACAAATAATCCTGTGTGAAACAGCTTAAGCTGTTGGTGTTACAGAGAATGAGCTTTCTGGATGCCCTGTTCTTGCAGTCAGGTACTGACTGCTCATTGTGTTTTGTTCAGAGGGTTAGCTGATCTTTCTCCGGTCTTTGTGGCTGATGTTTATAAAGGTATTTAAAAAGAAAAGCGAAGTTTAGCTTTGGTTAGGAATTTGATCTTGCCATCAAATCTTGTCTGTCCTCATGCAGCTGGTGTGCTGGTGTCCTCACATTCTGTTAGTCATGGTGACCGCTTTTAATGGTAGCGGTCTCATTTTTGTGACAAGATTGGAGGTATCTGTTATTGACAGGAGATCCATCCTCCCCTCTCTGAGAGTGGTGGGTTCCTCCTGCTCCCCCCATCCCATCTGTGTGTCCTGGAGGCAAAGGTTTCATTGAGGGCTCATCCCGAGTTCCTGTTTCTAGTTAGGCGCTGCCCAGAAGGTAGAATCATAGAATCATTTAGGTTGGAAAGGACTTTTAAGATCATCGAGTCCAACCGTAAACCTAGCACAGCCAAGCCCACCACTAAACCCTGTCCCTGAAGACTGCACTTACACGTCTTTTAAATACCTCCAGGGATGGGGACTCCACCACTTCCCTGGGCAGCCTGTGCCAGTGCCTGACAACCCTTTTGGGGAAGGAATTGTTCCCAATATCCAAACTAAACCTCCCCTGGCACAACTTGAGGCTGTTTCCTCTTGTCCTATTGCTGGTTACTTGGGAGAAGAGACCGACCCCCACCTGGCTACCCCCTCCTGTCAGGTTGTTGTAGAGAGCAATCAGGTCTGCCCTCAGCCTCCTCTTCTCCAGACCAAACCCCCCCAGCTCCCTCAGCTGCTCCCCATCAGACTTGTGCTCCAGACCCTTCACCACCTTCGTTGCCCTTCTCTGGACTTGCTCCAGCACCTCAAGGTCTGTCCTGTCGTGAGGGGCCCAAAACTGAACACAGCACTCGAGGTGTGACCTCCATCAGGTACCTGTTGATCGGCTGTGGAATAATCCAGTGGAAAACGTGACTTCAGAAATTCTAATTATACTAGGTGAGCTGCTTCTCTTTGTGCTACAGCAACTTCATTATTTCCTGTAATATACATTAAATTGTCTTGTTACATCGTCACCATCTATCTCTAAATGGCCTTTTGTTCAGAGAGACTACACACAGTCCCACAATACATCCGATGATGATGGATATTTCAATGTATAGCAAAATATTTCTATCATGGAGGGCAGAACAGCAGCTGCAGATTTTTGTCAGTATATTATTTGATTGCTTTTCTAATTGCAGAATTCTCGTGACAGTCAAAAATGGAAAAATAGTACGAGTCAATCTTAACAGCACAACTTATTTTAGTAATTCCTGTGTGCAAACATTTCTGATTAATGTTGGGGGCTGCAGAATTTGGGTGCATAAACAAGTTAATACAAACACACTTCAGAATTCAATAAATGTGATATATGCTAAAGTTACTAATCTATAAAAAGCAATGAATAGTCCATTATCCATACTGGCCGTCCGAAGTTTTTACATTACCTGCAGCTGGTGGGTATTTCCGTTCCATCTAAGCAGTGATGATAAAGTAGGGTGTCACAAATAAGGAGCAGAAATACAGAAACGGTGGAAAATGTATCTCCCACTTGGCTAAAATTTTTTTTAGGGAAAAGTATCTTTCAAAAAATTTGGTATACCTCACTTCTGTGGGAATTTTGAAATTGATAACTTTAGCTACTAAATGAAACTGCAGTACTGTGCTTTCAATTCATGCAATAACCAAAATCAGTCAAACAATTCAAGTCACATGTTGCTCTATGATTTTCTTCACATATAACAACATAGAAGTGCACTAGGAACACTAAATTTAAACTTGTGTTGGAATTATCACTTAATACCAACCAAAATCCCTCTATTTTACACTTCAGTGATTTGAAAGAGAAAAAGCAGAATTAGCCATAGTAATTTTGGTCAGAGCTTATTGACTTGAGCAATGAAAAAGATTAAAAATATATTGCAAAGATATTTTTTTCGCTGCGTGTTAGTGAACACTGTTTCAATACCTGTCTGGCACATGAGAAAATAAAGTTGGATTTATCAGCAAAATTTGTGTGTTTGCTTTGCGATTAGTGTAGACATATTAGCACGTATTTTGTATGAACTAGTTGGGCTAAAGTTTTAATAGATGATATAGAGAATTTGGCATAAGGAAAGTGATTTATAAATTCATGATAAAAATAAGTGGATAAGATGCAAAAAGAGCAAGAGTAACTACGGAATTCTTTGGTTAAGCCTCAGATGAGCTTCGAAGTGTAATAATTTACCTGAGGAGATTTACACGTTGCTATAATTGCTCGCTACTGAAGCCTTGTAAAAGAAAGGTAAAATCTGCTGAACGTAGCCCAGTCGTCTTATACTTGATATGATGGCCTTGGTTCTGTGCCCTGCAAATCTGAGATATCCTGAGAGCGCGGGCAGATACGACACAGGAGACCTGCACCCTTCTGACGTGACGGCCGGAGGGCGGGTGGGATTACCTGGGACACTCTGTGGGCAGCTCAGTAGAGCCTGCCGTGTTTGCAGAGTTAGAGACAGGATAGGATATTTTCTATTCTTTGCAATGTAATAATTATGCTGTTTTTAATGGACGGCTTGAATTTTTAGAAAGGCTTCTGCAGAGTGTTTTGAATACATGAACTCAAGGGCCAGATCTTGTTTGCTTGTCTCAGGTGAAGAGTGTTATTACAATCGGTAGAGTCAACAGAATGCTGACTCAGAGAAGCTGAAATGATGCCGATTTTATATTTATTTCTCCTTATAACATATCTACCAAAAGGTGTGCAGTGGAGATGGAATCATAGATATAAGAGCATTGCATGAATCCCAGTTGTGGAATCCACAAATCAAGGAATTTCAGAAGTTCTCAGTTCTGGCTTTAAATCTGTTCTGCTGAAATCAGTGGGAATTTCACTACTGAAGAGTAGCCTGGTTACATCAGTCCTGAGCTACCCTGGAAATCTCTTCCATCTAGTATCATTTCAGAAAGCACCTCTTATAGTAGTATAGTGTTTGATGATAACATCACATGAAATTAAATTTATTTTTATATTTCATTGAAAAGTTTCAGTTAACTTTAAGTGAAGGACAGTTTACATTTCCTAGAGGTGGTATGCAACACAAGGCCTTTCTGAGGCTGCTGGCAGGCAGTTTTCACAAGAGTTCTTTTCACATTAAAGTTTAGGGCAGCAGGATCATATTTAAATAAATGATTCATGACATCAGTAACCCATGACTTTATTCTCTTTTACTTTGCCTTTGACACCAGCGTATTTGGTGCTTGTCTTTACCTGCATTTTGACATTTTCACTGTTTATTCTTTCTTCTTCTTCTTTGTCTTCTTCATCTTCTTCTTTGTTGTCTTCTTCCTTCTTTTTTCTGCTCTCCTACTTTCATTACTTAACTCTTCATCTCCTTGCGTTTTTGCTATTATCACTGTGCAAGACTAGATAAGGGCAGGTGGAAAAGCTACTGCTGAGTGATATCTGAAGTGCATCTGCTGTGATGTGACGGACCATCTGCATGCATGGAATACCAACTTACTTGATCTTTTGGATTTACCGTACTGGAATTATATGTTTGTCCTTGGGCTTACATGGCCACATGTGCACCCAGAGCTATCCCAAAGCTGTTGAAGTCTACAACCCAGGACGCCCAGCAGTAACACACTTCTCTGCCAGTACTCTTCACTCGTGCTTTCCTTCTTTTCTCCTTCCACCAGGCACATACCCTGGCTTCCGCAGCTTGCTCTTATTGTCCTCTTTTGCCTTTGGCACTTGACTTCTGTTACCATTTATCACGTTTTCACCTCTCAGTTTTGAACAGGGATATTTCCCGTTTCTTTTGTTAAATTTGCTTGTGGGACAGGAAGAGTCTGCGTGTTTTACTTGGAAGGTTTGCTGCATGTACCAATAGCTGTTTGGTGCAATGGGATGGAGATCAATTCTGTGTAAGGTAGCCTTTTTTGTAGAGAAGTTTCAGCCATTGTGACAGTAGTTGTGTGCCATGAGTATGACAGCTTAGATTTTGTCATTTCTGACTTACTTTAAATGACCTAGAAGTTTTAAAAACGGTATACATGGGATGCTGTAATGTACAGTGCAGTAATGCAGGAAGGACTTTTGAAACACGTTATATTGGGGACCATTTATATAGCAGTAGGAGATTTTTACATTAAATTGCTGCTTCCTTAGTTTCACACTTTTAGGGCTACCAGTCTTCAGAATACATGCAGTAAGTTTCCACGCTGTTATGGTACATAAACATCCTTCAGAGTATTAGCAAAATGTCCAGTCTTGTGATTCTGTAAAGGCAGTAGGTAAGTGTGGTGGGTTAGCTTTGGCCAGCTGCTCGCTCGCTCCCCCACCTCAACAGGACAGGGGGGAGAAAATGGGTTGAAAAAAAGCTCGTGGGTTAAAATAAGGACAGGGGGATTGCTTACCAGTTATTGTTACGAGGAAAACAGAGCTGACTTGGGGAAAATGAATTTAATTTATTGGTAATTAAATTAGATTTGGGTAGTGAGAAGTAACGAAAATTAAAGCATCGCTTTCTTCAGGAAGCACCACTTCACCTTCTTCGTCACTGACCTTGGTGTTCACACGGCTGTTTCTCACACTTTTCCCCCTCTCTTCCTCTGCCTGTGTGGCAGTTTTGCCCTTTCCTAAATCTCTTTTCCCTGAGGCCCCACCCTGGGGTGGGTGGGTTGGAGGTGGCTGGAGCCGGCCGTGTCCGGCACGGGGCAGCCCCCACCTCCCCTCACAGAGCAGCCCCCGCTGCCAGCGCCTCCCCACAGACAGCCGGTACACTAAATCATCCGTAGTACTGGTGTGTGGGGAGATAGTAATTCCTGACTGAAAGGGAAAAAAGAACCCAATGAGAACAATGTGGCATGTTTTTCCAGGTTTTTGGGTGAAGCAAGAAACAGAAAAGAAGATAGCTCCTTTTAGCTTTGCTTGTGTTAGTGAGTGCTGTTCAGGGAAGAGGGGATGAGAGTAGGTGGGGATTGGCCTACTTGGTCAAAAACCCCGAAACCTAAACAGTTAAAGCATATTATTACCATAGCTAAATTACTATTTTGGTAGAACGGTAAAAAATCATGAACTGCTTCCTTGAAAGGAGAGGCCTTTGTTTGTTGCACAGTAAGATCTGGAAACTAAAAGCTGAAGTTTACCTATCGCGTAGTAATTCTCTGTGGAATGTAAGTGTACATTTTTATGTTTCGTATTTCTGATTATGTAGGGGAGGGTGCTTATTTCAGGTTTAAAGACTATATGTTTGTGTCACTGATCATGTATGAAAATGAAAGCAGTTTAGGAACAGAGTCTCTATATTACCTGACAGCTTTTAATGAGTCCTGGTGGGTCAGTGGAAAGATTTTCCTTCTGGGGCGTTGAATCAGACTCATTTCCCTGACAGGAATTTCCACAGGATCATATCAAGTCGGTTGTCATAAATTAAAATTTGTTGGCTCTGCAACAGCCAAAGCGAACAATGTTACTTGCAAAAGTAATCCCATTGTACCTTTTTGAAGTGAAGTTCTTACCTGCCAGGGTTCTGTTACCACATGTGTTTCAATCATCCCTCTTTAAAAGAAAATATATGTTAATATTTTGGAAAGCAAAAATATGTAGTTTAACTTATTAATGTTTTACTGTATTTATTTTATATTGAGTTTGTACAGTGCTCGGAGGTTTTTCTATGAGGGCCCTTTTATTAATGTAAAATTGATTGATTGATTGAAGAAAGTCACAAGACGAGCATAAAAATAGGAAAATGTCCAAGAAAATTTATTGCTTTTAAAATATAAAAGCTATCCACGTTCCTATTAGGTTTTGATTTGTATGTTTCAGATAGAAGATGTTTTGTGTTTCATGAGCAACATGTGCATCATACAGTGCAGGAGGTTTCTCTGGGAATTTTTTTACTCATTTATTATGAAAGTTGCTACAGAAATGAGAATTTGTATAAATCCCTAAATTGACTTGTGCCTTTCGTTTGCTTGAAAATTGTTTGTTTTTTAAATCCATTAAATAGGTTAAACTCATTCCTGCACACTTGCTTCTTTATGAACAAATACATTTTCTTACCTTATGAAAATCAAGGATTTGATCACTCTTCCTTTGGCTTTTGCCATTGCTTTATATCACTAGGGTAAGAGACTTTGCTGCAGTGACGGTATTATCCAAAAGGTAATTAAAAATAAATGTATATGAGATTGCCTCTGTATTTCTATATGGTCACATACAGAAACCTACTGAGTGTTAAGAGTTGTACTGCGGTTCTGCAGGTACATGAGACAGTTCCCAAAAGTTGCAGGCAACATCTGGACCCTGCATACAGTGTATTTTCAAAAATTGAATTTGAATTTCTTCATACAATTTAAATTTCTTGTCCTGACAGTCACAGTGGATCTGAGAAAAGTATGATTAGAGCACAACCAGAGTATTGCAGAGCAACTACTTACAGCAGCCAAGTCAAAAATATTTTAAAAAGCATATAATTACTTTTTCTACCTAAGACCCAACTTAGAAAGTAATCACTCATGCAAATTTTTCTTCATAAAAGATCAAGTTTTTATCTGCAAGTTATTATATACTTCATTTTGGTAATGAGTGATATGGGAGACCATCAGGACAAGGTTTATACTTCTGTGTCTTTACTGGTCTCCTTATCCTGCACCATATTGATTAGCTGTTCATATAATACCAGTGACTTCAGTTATAATTACAGTTAACATGGGCATTTATACTGGTTTTGAACAGAAGGGTGGATAAAAACTTATTTGTGAAATGTTCTTTTTTCTTAACTGAAGATCCTGTTTTATTGATGAGAGTTTCTGCTAACAGAAATGGATCAACTTCTTTGAGTTCCATCTATGTACCTGTGTCAAATAAGCTGGAAATTTATCCTTCAGAAAAAAAAAGGGCAATTTATGAAATGTCCACAAGAAAATTATTGTAAAGGGATAACAGTTTACAGCATTTTTTGTTTATAATTATTAAGGAACCAGATCTTTGTATTACGGCTTAGATCCTTTGCAGATTAGAGATTTGAAAATGTGCCTTTTAGTTCACTTACACAATTGTGTACAGTGTTCATGCATGATCCATTTTACGTATGCTTGAGCTCATGTGTGCGTGTGGAGAGAGAAGATGAAGATTCATTCTGGCTCATATTTGAAATACCTTGTATATCATTTATTGACAATTTATCCCTCCTCCTGAAGCTGGGCACTGACACACCCCTTGTCCTCCTGCTCAAAGCACTTCATTCCTGTAGTTTTCATCATTCCTCTGTAACAACTGTGTGATAATAAAAGATTGGAAAGTAGAAAAGATCAAGTTTCCATTGTTACCCTGTCCTATCATGGGAGCATTTTGGTCAGGTATCAGCAGCTACTGTTTTCATTCTTGTTTTGCTACTGATAATTAAATGCAAGTGCAACCAAATAACAATATCAAATGACTACAGCCAAAAGTAATGTGCAGGGAGATGAGTAAAAGTCAGATGGGATGACCTGGGCTCTCTTCTCAGAATCCAAGGGCACATTCAGAGAGGACAGTGGCACAGTATCTGTTATGTCTAGTAACCCACGGGTCTCTGCTCATCAGCAATAACCAGCCATACCACCGCCTTGGCTGCAGTCAGCGTTCAGTAGCAGCATATGGCTTTTCTCCACTGGCACAGTGAGACAGAAGTCACCGTCCAGAACTTAGGGGACACTCCGTTTAGGTCTGCTGCTTCCTAGGAGCAAGGCCTCTTCGGTGAGTGTGTCATTCATCAGTTACAGATGAGGAACAGGACATTAGTGAGTGTGCTTTTGGGGTCGTCGGATTTACAGGAGGAAAATAGATCCCATTGTGTAAGTGACGGCACAATGGAACATGGGGAGCCCTGAGTGAAACACGTGTGGTTCTTCAGAACTGGACTGACTTACAGCTGGGGGCCTGGACGTCCCTGAAAATGAGCCCTACCAGTGCCTCTTCTCCTCTCAGCTTGCTTTAACCATTTGTAGTTAATAGTGTGCCTTTTGGCCTCCAGGAAGCCACTTATTTCTATCTAGCTTTTTTATTTTTCTTGAGGGGGGGAAAAAAGCTTTTAACCTTTTGCACGCTTGCAACTTTTTATGCATTATAGTGCAGCGCTGTGAGAAACTTTTTAGCATATGGGTGAGTGGCCCACAGTTAGATTTGAGGTCCGAGCCAGTCTAGATTCACCAAGGACTTTAGCATCTCTAATATCCTGGAGCTCAGTTAAACATTTTGTAAAAAATCACCCTTTTTTATTTGTTTTGAGCATGTGTCCAGTAGTTGGTTGGTTAATTCATATGCTGGAGTGTTGGCCTCCTTGATGCACTTCCCACGTTTTGGACTTTTTCGTATCTCTTTCAGTCATCTGTTTTCCAACTTGTAGTGTCGTAGTCTACATAGCTGTTGCCTGTACGGAAGTAATCTGTACTTTTGACTGTTCTGTTTTTCTCTGAGTCTTCTACAGGTCTCCGGTAACTTTTTCAGCTAGAGAGGGAAAGGGAGAAAGAGCTATATACGAGGTTCTAGATACTGTTGGATTACCACTGAATTTATACAGTTGCATGATGATCTTTTTGTTCCGTTTCCCCCGCCTCGACGCCTTTCTCAGCACTTCCTGTTGTGCAGTTTGACTGCTACTGAAAATTGAGCTGAGATTTTCACACAACCATAATTATAATTGCAAATGCTCATTTTTTAGTTGTTCAAACCCTGTCATTGTACAGTTAGCACTGTTTCTTCTCCATAGACATCATTGTACATTTCTTCTCATTAAATATTGCTTGTTATTTATCACTTCATGTTTAGTATTGTATTTTCTTTCTGCAGTTCTTCAGTCTCCCCTCATCTTTACTACCCGTGGTTTAGTGTTAGAGACGCTGTTGTCACGTGATGGTTCATCCCCTTTCTGTATAATTTTTGAATATGCTGAACAGTATTGGCCTTCTTACAAGTGGGAGCTTTGGGTCTCCATTGCTGATCTCCTTCTGGGAAATACTGCAAACTGGCATTTATTATTAATATCCTTTCTTTTAATTATTTTAAGCAGTGCAAGGACCTCCTTTTTTTTCTCCTATGCAGTTTAGTTTCTTTTAGAGACTTTGGGTAAGAGAGCTTATAAAATGATTTTTGGAAATACATGACTTACAAGTGGATCTCTTTTGTCCATGTTCTCGGTGACTTCTCCAGAAAACCTGTGATCATCTGAGACATGGCTTTCCTTTACGTACTGGAATGTTGACTCCTTCCCAACATGTCATATGTATTGACATTCACATATTCTTTATTGTAGTCTATACCAAGTTGCCTAGTCTCAATTCCATGTGTACTGATCTGTAGTTTTCTGGATCTTTTCTAGATTTTTTAGGATTGATTCCATGTTGACCACCTTCCTCTGATAGTAAGACAGTTTAAAGCAAGCATTTGTCCATTATTATAAGTTCAGCTATTTCATACTCATGTTCCTTTAGAGCTGTTGATGGGATACACTCCAATGAAACAGTCTATTAGAGCTCAGTTTGTCTCTCTGTTCTCATCTTCTCTAACGGCACTTCAGTTGAAGACAGACCCTCTCACGTAGCTCTCTACGGAGGGTGTCTGGCCAAGTAACTTCTCCAGTCTTCTCTACCGTGGGTGCAAAACCAAATTTTTTGTGGCCCTTTCTCTCCACCAGCTGTGGGCAGAAGCTCCTAGGTGGCTGTACGTGGGAGGTTCCTCACTAGGCCTGATCCTGACCCCCAGCCTTGGCCTGTCCCTGCTGAGGTGCCTGATGCTGTGGGCTGGGACTACGCCCTGGCCTGCCATGCTTCCTGGCTGGGGGCAGCCAGGTCCTGACCTGCCCATGGACAGCCCCCACCACTCCTGGTCCCCAGCCCATAGGGAGCTGCTGATCCCTGCGGCTCTCTGACACCTTACCATGTATTTATGTTTAAGCTTCCCAAAGATTACAATCCTTGCTGTTTTCCTCACTTGAACACAACTTGAAGGTTTTAGAAGTATGCCTTTTTCTTTCTAATAACCTCCTTCATGCTGTTGGTTCATGACACCTCCCTTCTCTGGATTTTCTCAGTCTTTTTTGATAGGTTGTATGCATTTCTTCTGAGCTTGCAAAAGGTGTCTTTAATCAGTCTCCGTGCCACCTGTAAAGATGTGACTCTTGTAGCTGTCCCTTTTTTCTTCCTTGTAACAAGCTTACTCATTTTTATTCAGTGACCCTCTTTGAAACAGTAGTAGGGTTTTTCTGGCTTTTGTTGCCCCTTCAAGGACATAGATTCTAATCTACATCAAAGCAGTTATTGACTGTGGCTAGAAATTTACTTTGGGTCATACCCCGATGTGACGTGTACTCGTAGAAGACAGGCAGGAATATCTAACGGCTCTAATATTTATCTGCTATACTTACCGGGACATTTTTCAGTGTTATGAAGGTGCTCTGTTTCTTAAGGTGTCTTTAGGGATTGGTTCAGAACACGAGTTATGTTTATATCCTCTGTTTTTCTCAGTGCCGTCTTCCTTGGCCATTGCTGAAGGGGAGTCCCTGGGTTGTTTAACATGAATGAACTGTTAACTTCCAGATGGATCTGATAATCAAGAGCAGTCATTGTCTAATTTTTGTGAAAAAAACCTGAATCTTTGAGATGGCCTAGTAACGTGAAGTGGTCCGTATGAAAAGAGAGCATAGCTGAAGACTTGATTGTGCATTTGTGTCTGTAGGGAGGACTGGCCTGTATGTAGGAGTTTTCTCTCCACAGTTCGATGTTGCTCTGAGTAGGGGATCAAGGAGCAGAGGACAGAGATGTGTGAGCAGTGTCCTCTAGAGACGCCTCTTACTCAGGTCACTGGGCAGGGTCTCTGAGAAGAAATACACCATCAAGGACATAAAACTCTTTTCTTTGCAAAAGACAATGAATGTCTTTGCAAAAGACAAAAAAAGTCATGCCAATGTTGGTTTTAGGGTAGGGACCTCTGCGAGGAACCAGTCGTCTTTCGACATTTCGTTTGCGACAGTTATCTGTAGCTAACCGTGGTGGTCATATCAGTATTAAACCAACCTCGTAAGCAGTGTAAGCAGTCCTTGAGATGCCCAAACGGAGAATGTGGTAAGGTCATGGAAACCCCATGGAAGCCCCATGCTGATGAGGAAACAACCCACTGTTCAGCCAAAGTGGGAAACACCTACTTAGCAGATGCTGGGAACAGTCAGATAATGGAGATGACAGCAATTGGCAGGACGATTGCCTGTCTTTATTCTCATGGTGGCTTTTTTGGCTGGAGATTGTGGTTGCTCAAGTAGGTTTTCTTAGAACCTTGTCTTGTTTGGTTGGTTTTTTTCCTTTTCCATTATTTCCATGGTTTGTTTGGTTTATTTATCTTCTTTTTTTCTCCTCTTTTCCTTTTGGTCTTTAGAAGCTTAAGGGGGGTGTGTCATGTTTTCTGGCAGTTTGTGGGTTTTTTTTGTATATTTTGGTTGATTAGGTGGGTTCTGCTTTGTTTAGGGGGATGGAATTTAACTGTTCTGTGTTTCTTTTCCCCTGGAAGTTGTTTGTGTGGCTGTTTTAATTTTTTTGCATTTTATTGTTGGTTTTGGGTTTTCAATTTATTTATTTAGATGCGTTTTTTGTGGGTGGGGCAAAGCAGGAGGAGCTAGAGCTCTGCAGACAGACGCGGGACTATGGCATCATTGGAATAAACCGCCAAGTGGCAGAACAACTTGAATGGTGGGAGTTCAGTGATGGATGGATGCAAGGTCTACAGAAGAGTCAGGCAGAGAAGGGATTCGAGGGTTGTGCTTTACGTGAAGTAGCCGTTGGAATGTGTGGAGCCCTTAAGTGTGAAGGTTTTGATTCAATATAAGGGAAAAGATTTTCAATGAAAGGACAATTACGCAGCAGAACAGGTTGCCTAGAGAAGCCAGATTGTGGAATCACCTTTTTTGAAAGTTTTGAAGATGCATCTGACGGACGTCCTAAGTGACCCAGTCTAAATTCAGGTGCTGCTGTATGCAGTTTGGACTGGACAACCTCCTAATGTGAGTGAAAGAGTCTGTGATATGGTGCATGCATCATGGCAGAAGGATCAGGTGCTCTTTGGCTTATGCATTACCGATTCCTGAATCTCTACATACGTCTCCTTACAAGAACAAATTAGATATGTAAGACAACCCGGGATGATCACCATATATGTGCTCTTATGAGATAATACTTTTTAAAGTTGTTACTTCTACATTCTCATCTAATAGTATTCCTGAATGCCTTCTAATCATGTCACATGAGAAACAAATTGAAATTCTGGAAATAATTCACAAAATTGCAGTGCCATTGTGTTTGTGGTATTGTAGATCAAACCATTTAGAAATAGTTAATTGCTTTCATTTTTGTTTATGTTCTTCTCCCCCAATTACTGTAGGCTGCTGCAGTGTATTATGATAAGAAAATTCAACAACAAGTGGAAAGTTGTTCTTCTCTGAGCTGTCTTACAATAAATTACACGTTTTCAGAAGAAAGACAGACATGTCTGAAGATAAAGTAAGGCATGGTATCTGTGCACGTTGGATAAATTGTTCAGAAATCTCCATGAATATGATATTGGTATCGTGCATACTTACAAGATTAGTGTCAGCACAGGTTATCTATCCTGTAAGGGCAAGTCAAGCAGGGTAGACCTGCCTCAGGCCTGGTTTAGTCTGTCTACCCGACTATTCAGACAATGCTGCTGTGGAGATTTTGGAAGAGAAGACTGAGGAGGGGTGATTTTTCCTTTGCTTCAGGCTTCCCGTTTGTTTGTACTGTCTCCATTTTCTCCAGTATGCCTTGATAAGTATAGGTAATCAGTGTCCTATTAATCTTTAGGATAAATATGACCTAAATGGAACACCCCCAGCCCCTCCCCCCCGAGAGGAGTTATATGTAACCTGTACATCAGTTACACAGTGAATGGGACATATCGGAAGTAGATGATGTATTTAGTCCATGTCATCATTTTTTTCTGTCACCAGGCAATTTCCAAGACATTGAATGCTAAATTTTAGTGATTTTCTGTAAATTTCGTTATTTTCCTTGACCTGTTTCTTTGCGTGGTTGCATCTTGTCTTGATTAATTGAGAATAGATATTTTGATTAGCAAATTCCATGTTGTGAAAATTCAAGATTGATTTTAGTGGTATAGAATATAAAGTGAAATTTTATAAGTATATAGCATTTATTAAAAATTTTGGAAAAGATGTAGTTGGGGAAGGTTGATGGCTCAAGCAGCATTCAGGAATTCGTTACTGTCTTTGTGCCAGGTAAAAAAAATAGTTGCTTCTCCCACCACTAAAGTAATTCTGTTTGGACCCACTGATAACGTAAAAAAATCCAGCCTTCATTTGTCTAAGTAGTAATGTAGAGTAGCATGTGAAAATTGGCTAATGAGATCACAGTCGTATGAAGGTCTTTTTGTAGGCTCATTTAACTTTGGAATGATTATGAAACATAGATACTAATTTATTTTGCATGTTCTTGTTAATTATAATGGCATTCAGTAGGGCTCATCTGGTTATGAGCTTCTGAGTATTTACTTGCCACGGAAATTGTCTAACTCAATACTTGGATTCAGGAAGAAAAGGAGTCTTTTTTTTTTTTTTTGTATTTGCAGTTCTGTAATTTGCATAATATCTTCAAAAATGCATATTTTTTGTAATGTAGATTAATGTCTTGAAGTAGTTTAAATAGAACTAAAAATACATAGTCTGACTATTAAGTAACATTAGACTTTTTTTTTCATACTTGTAGAAGATATGTTATAGACTGTGTGTAAATGATGTATTTTCAGATAAAATTCAGGATAGCCTGTTGACATAGTGCCATCTAAGACTTGCTCAGAAGTCCTATTATGATTAAGATTTCTTTTGTTTTTAATTGCATGGAAGGGCTATACAATGGAAAAGTGGAAGCTATGGATAGTGGTGAATGTGTATGCCTTTAAAATAATAGTCAGTCTCTCGGGCAAGTAATTCTTGCTGTACTGACCAATTGCGTCTTTGGCCCAACCTATCTGCTTCAAAACAAGTATATCTAAAGATACCTTACGTAGGTGGCCCTCAGCCATCTTCTAAAATATTCCTGAATGCTTCGGTGAGTAGTGCTTCATTGGAATATTTTGGACAAATACCCACTTAAAGCAGTAACGCACAGTTTGAACCATTTTTAGATATAAAAATTGTGAACAAGTAGGTCTTATGTGAAATCGAGACATATGAGAATGGCTGTTGGTATGTCAAATAGTAGAACTGCTTAAGAGCTGTAGTGCACTTTCGTGAGGTTATTTACATTTAAAAAAATACCAAAGGCCACCAACAAGGCAGGATAATGAGTAGGAGCACGTAGTCTCAAGTCAAAGTGTTGTCACAGAGGCAGTGTTCAAGTGTGTAACAGGTAAACTTACCCTAATGAGTTGTGATCTAAATGTAAAATTAGCTGAGAAGAATGCAACAAATAAATGAGTTAAAGGGAATGGTTTGCAGCACATGGGCATTGTATCTGTTTA
Source organism: Cariama cristata (assembly GCF_000690535.1). Taxonomy (NCBI): domain Eukaryota; kingdom Metazoa; phylum Chordata; class Aves; order Cariamiformes; family Cariamidae; genus Cariama; species Cariama cristata. The sequence goes on along the minus strand of NW_009619013.1, from coordinate 58,350 downwards.
TTTAAGTCAAGTTTGAAAGGAATATCTTCATCTACGAATGAAATTGGCTTTCATTTTAAATTAAATTATATTCTAGTGATTTCTGAAACAAGTGTAACAATTCACATAAATAAGAGCTAAATTCGGTTAATTTTGCTTGTAATGAATAATGCTTTATTATGTAAGAAGTCTAGCACAGCATAATGTATGACAAAATGCTACCTAAGCTGCATAACATTGTCAGTGTTGCAAATGCACCTGTCACCTCTCTGGCTTCTGTGCTAGGTGGCTGGTCATAATTGTTACACATTTTGTCATTTGGAGAAAAATTTTATTAGAATTCCTCTAAATCTGTATTTTAATGAACATCTACATATTAAATTAATTCAGTCATTGACCAGTGCACTTTTCCTTTCTCAGATACTACAGAAGTTTGTGGTATTTGCTTATTTGACTCAAATTTTAGGGACCTGAATGGGAAGTCAAAGATGAGTGGCATGCAGGTAACTTCCAATTCAGTTGTATTCTGCTGTTCACGTGATGAGAGCGTCCCTGCCTGAGTGAACAGTACTTCATTGAACTGCCAGAATTGCTTGAACTTTCATCCACTGCAACTGTATTTTAAAAAGAAGTTCTGTCAGGATGCTTTTAAGGCTTTGGTTGGCAAGTTCTGTGAATTTAATTGTAAACCTTTAAGGTTCAGATGGAAATGTAAGATATTGAAGAACAGAAAAAATCTCTCTGTAAGCACTGTCAATATGGGATCGATGAACAATGACATTAAAGATCTACCTGTTATAGTCCAAGGGATGGAATTTGCTGGCTCAGTTGGAGGGAAGGTAGAGAAATGTTATTGTTAAACTGGAATAACGGGAACTATTCAGGTCCAGGTTTTAGGGTGCAGACAAAAATCAAAACAAATCAACGTTTATAATGAAAGTAGTGTTATTTTTAAGAGGCAGCTGCCTTCATCAGGTAAATCACACTGGAAGGTAGCGTAAATGAAGCATAGGTCAAAAGCCAAGTTTCTAAAGGTGAAGATTTGTACCGATAAAAAGAAAGCTGATAGGTAAGGCCTGCTGTCTGTCTGCGACATACCTGTCACATCTGCTATGTGTGATCCTGCCCACTTTAAATATTCCTTACTGACTTCTGAAAAGTTGTAGAAATTCTGATAATTCAAAAAAAACAAAGATAAAATTTTAATAATGAAGACTAACGAGTGTTGCTGTTTTCATATTAAGAATAGTTATGATAAAATGTTATCATCAAAAATTTCTTCTAAGAAGGCTACGTCTTGCCGAAATAGGTAATGTTTTGATGTAAGATTTCATATATCATAGCTATCTTGGCTTGCTTTCTGAGCTGAAGCAAAAATTATGTTTAATATGATCGAAACTAAGAAAACTGATCATTTGAAAATTTTTTGTCATAAAGGAATACAGGAAAAAAGAGAAATATGAATATTGATGTTTGAGGCTTACGTACTAACATCTGTCAACAAACAACACATATTCTTCAAGAAATAACTGTAAGTTGTATTTCTGTCTTAACTTCAGGTGCACAAGAAACTTCAAAGATGTAGAAGCATAGCTGCATCTGTAATCTTTTAAGGGGAAATAGGAGAGCAAGGTGAACGCTTCTCTCTCAGTTGGTTGGACATTTCCATTCTGGATCCAGGGTGACCACATGACCAACAAGAAAAGTTTCATTGACACATATTTTACCTTCCAGCAACTTTTAAGTATTGCCATCCACCTTCACCTCTTCATATTTGCCTTAGGATCCTTACTAGTTTTAAAAAATTCTTCTTTTTTCTCTTTGTATTAAGAGCTCATTTCCCAGTGCTGTCCTACTGTGCAGGGGTTTCATGTAGTGTTTATTCCTCCAGCCTGTCATTCTTTGCTCTTCCTTCTTCACTTGCTCTACTACAGAGGCTGCCAGGTAGCTTTCAGTTTTCTAGGAACTTCGACCTTCCCAGCAGGTTTTGTTACACTCTACAAACAAAGGAAGAAGTTAGAACTGCAGCTCTTTTAAATGTCCAAACATCTTGTAACAAAGTGTGTATTAATAATGCCAGTTGGAACACAGATTTTTTTTTTTAAACTGTGGGAAAGCAGTCTTTTCTTTATAAAATTCTGCATTCGTTTTACTCTTCAGTTTGGTTCAGTCTGACCTTGTCAGCAAGGGAGAATTGCCAAGAGGCAGCATCGAGAGGCTGGTAGGCTCAACTTCAGAAGTAGCAGAGTTTCAGGCATTAAGGCTATGTCTATATTAGTAAATTAAACAATACTTGGAAATATTTCCAGGTCTCTGCCACAGTTGTGGTCTTTGCAAACTAACATTGTTCCAGAAAATTCCCAGACGTTCATTCGACCACCTCTGTTAGACAGTTTGCATGCAGCCCTTCTGTTTTAGAACACGTGTGTGTATGCTAGTGTAGAAGTAGGATTATCTGTGCCAGTTCGTTTCAGCAGAGAGGCCCGTGCTCAGGCATAGATGTAATCTAAAAATGCTTTCTATGGACCTGCGTGGTCATTATGTCTTCTGCCTTGTCCAACCTTCTCCCTTCAATGCCGTCTTACAGTCTCAGCTTCAGCGCTGTTTTTTTCTTTTTGCTTGTCTTTTTGTCCTTCATGAAATGCATATAGATTTAAATTTCATTGGCATGCTGTCTCCCAGCTTCTGTTCCTTCCTTCAGATGACCCTGTGAACTTACTGGTAGTGAAACTGTGTGCAGTTCTGCATCTGGAACAAACTACTTCAGGGAAGCCTCTGTCTTGTTTGCCTTTAGGTACTTCAGTAATAAAAACAGAATAAAAAAAAAAAGACTAGACTTTGAGCGATGCCTTATCTGTCCCTCTACTGCAAGGCAACTTGATGAAGGATTATATATCTTTGTGGACTACATTTAAGCAGACTACTTGTTAAGAGAACCTTTCTCTTTCAACGTGCTCGGTCTTTCAACCAAAATGTTTATGTCAAAATAGAAAAACTAAAAATTACAACTCCTTCTTTTTCTTTCAGAATACTTATGAATCAGCTTATGCACATCTGGAACTAATTAGATGGTGTGATAAAACCAAATTCTATTTTGTTTTCATTAAATGATGTCTAAATAGCTGTAAACATTTCTCTTTGTCTTGTCAGGATGGTGGTACTGGAATTGATTTTGGACATCACTTCAGTTCAAGGTTGAAGTTTAAAGGTCTTTTTGAGGCTTAGAAGAAGCAGGTGAGTACAAGTCAAGCGTCACAAATCTTTTGAGTATTATTTTGTGCACCTTTCTTTTATTCTGGAATTGCTGTTCTTGCTTGCTAGTCCATATTCAAATATCTGATCTCTTCTTCCTCTGATTAACTGAGATGTATGACTGCTTGTATTATGACTAGATAGCAGGGAATATTT
>NW_009619013.1:24054-54944 GCF_000690535.1 Cariama cristata | reverse complement strand
GCTTTCTCAGCGCCTGCCACAAAAAGAAGTGAAAACATGGTTCTCTCACCAGGGTCTCTGGAACTCTGGAGTTAAGTTTCACTGTAGAGTTTCATGATATCAGCTGCATTAGCAGTGTGATAATTACGCTAGTTTGGTTAGAAAATTCTTTTGGACTATATTTGTAGAAATATTTTTTGTAATAAATTAACATTTTAAAAGGCAAGGTTAAATAGTAATGAATCCCTGAATTGGGATAGTCCTGGTTTCCTGAAAACGGGATGATCTCTGTTCCATTGGTAACCAGGAATATTCCATGATGTCAAGGAGGTCAAATCTTGTTTGAACTGCTTTGTGTGTTAACAGTCTGAACCTGCCTGTGAAGAAGCACTGTTAGTGGGTATAGGTACAGTACCACCCTGGGACTTGGCATGCCTGCACTGAATACCTTGCTTTGCTCCAGACCTTCACAGCTATCTTTAGTGAATCGTGTTCAACTGGATATCAGTTTTTTTACCTTAGAGAGATCTGGAATCGGACATTCTCCAGGAATTAGTCTAAGACGAGAGCTTAGCAAGCCACTCGCATCTATTTCAAATTTTTCATACTTGCTATTGTAACAAAGAATTAATCTACATGTTCAGTGTTACAGTTGTTCACATTTTGCTTTTCCTGCAGGGGTCAAAAATTTCTTGAGACTATTTCCAGAATTTTTCAACTACAGAATTTTAGGCAATATTTTAATGTATAAATACACTCAACTGGTGCCTGATACTAAATCTTATAGATGCAGGTTTCAACAGGGTACAACAAACTAATTCATCGTAATAGGAACCAGGCTCAATTGCTTCTATGTACACCACTGTTTCTGAAGTAAATATGTATTATTTCCCCGTATGCCATGTGCAGTAACTTGCTAAGGTATTATGAAATATTCTGATATACCTATATACTCCATAATATTGATATATCCATCTTCAGGAACTGATGGCTCAGAAGGGCAAGAAAAAAAAGTAGTTCTAGAAGAGTTAATGATGGTGAGAGTAATTAGTGCTGAAAATATATTTATAACAAGTTTTCTAAAGTTTCACTGTCTGGGAGGAAGCACAGATCTTTTTAATCTAATTCAAAGCAATGCAAAACGCGATGGTCCTGGTCTGTGTTTCACTGTCACTGTCGTTACCCACTGGGTAACAGTAAAGGAAAATTCCTTCCTTCTGATTTAACTTCACCTTTTTCCAAGGACCTGTGGTACTGGCCTGAAGGGTATGGTATGAACATGGTGAAATCATAAAAAGAGGAAGAGATACAATATTAGCTTTAGCAAGGTTGTAAATCAAAGAGTACACAGCACCATACAGGGAAACTGTAGATGTTACTGGCATCAAGTTTAAATTTATGTATGGCTGTATGTTAATATGTAGTAAGACATTTGCAAATCAGTGGGTTTTTTTTACATTACCCAATGGAGAAAACAGTAAAAAAGGTCAGATTCTTTGCTTTCTATGTAGCAATGGAAATATAACTGGATTTCTGTCACATATTTCTACACGTCTGGATGGTGTAACTTGTGTGTAGTAATACTAGATAGTTTCTTCATAGACGGTGTCATTATTTTGGAGAACTGTTTGGTTTGATGGGAACCGTGTAGTAATTGTGTAGTAATTGAAATCTGGTGAGCCATCGAGAGATTTTTATTTTTTAAAGGATTTTTTTTTTCCTGGAAATTGTATATTCTGTACCAAATAATGTCAGAAATGCAGTAATGCTGACTTGTGCACCTATAATAGTTTGGCAGTATCATTTTATTGAATTCCAGTATGTCTGGAACTTAAGGTATATAGAGGAAAGTAACTGTTACTCTGTTTCCTCCATTATTTTCTTCCATAACTTTAAGTTAAATACAATCTATAAAAATACTTTCTGTAAAGAAAGCCAAAATCTCTTTGGCCTTTTTAGCACTGGTCTCTATTTCTTGCAGTATGTCAAAGTGGAGAGGGAGTGTTTTTGTAGTCCATGAGGAAATAGTAGTAAATTCTGAATGCTAGTTCTTCAGTATGTCATTTAGAGTTGATAGCTTTTTATGGCAGGACACGGTGTCTTTGCACTGATTGAAAAATGGGATTCAGTCTTAAAAGCAGCGCTAGAAATACATGAAAATACAATTGCATTCGTGAGTACTTTTTTAATTAACAGAGAGAAAAATTCTACTTGCTTTTCTGTCCTGTCTTTCAATAGGCTACTTAACTGTTTAGGACTAAGTTTTAGAAAATTGAGTTAGAGTTGGAAGAACTGAAGCCAAGACAAAAATCCATATTCGAAAAATGCAAAAGCAGAGGAAAAATGTTCCGTTTTTGAACTGATGGCTTAAATAGACACTTTTGGGGGTTATTAGTGGTACAGTTGCATCTGGATTTTCTGAGTTTATTAGGCTTCAAAAGAAAAGTTAAGTAGGTTTTCCAAATATGAATATTTTCTGTGTTAGTGAAATGAATTGTAGTTGTAGTATTAATGTTAAAATGATCTAGCTCTTCTGTCCTGTGTTGGCAATTTGTGGAAGAGGAGACATTGTGTTCATTCCTGTTTCTTCCCTGGTACTACGGGACTTTAAACAGCATGACTCATGTACACGTATTGTATATGTATGCGTTTTGTAAACATAGAATCATAGAATCATGGAATCGTTTAGATTGGAAAGGACCTTTAAGATCACCTCGTCCCATCATTAACCTAGCACAGCCAAGTCCACCACTAAACCATGTCCCTAAAGACTGCACTTACACGTCTTTTAAATGCCTCCAGGGATGGTGACTCCACTACTTCCCTGGGCAGCGTGCTCCAATGCTTGACAACCCTTTCGGTGAAGGAATTCTTCCTAATATCCAATCTAAACCTCCCTGGTGTAACTTGAGGCCATTTCCTCTTGTTCTGTCTGTCACTGGTTACTCAGGAGAAGAGACCGACCCCACCTAGCTACTGCCTCCTTTCAGGTCATTGTAGAGACCAGTCAGGTCTCCCCTCAGCCTCCTCTTCTCCAGACTAAACCCCCCCAACCCCCCCCAGCCGCTCCCCACCAGACTTGTGCTCCAGACCCTTCACCACCTTCGTTGCCCTTCTCTGGACTCGCTCCAGCACCTCAAGGTCTTCCTTGTTATGAGGGGCCCAAAACTGAACATGGGATTCGAAGCATGGCCTCAGTACGGTGCCGAGTACAGGGGGACAATCGCTGCCCTAACCCTGCTGGCCACACTGTTTCTGATACAGGCCAGGATGCCGTTGGCCTTCTTGGCCACCTGGGCACACTGCTGGCTCATGTTCAGCTGACTGTTGACCAATACCCCCAGGTGCCGGGCAGCTTTCCAGCCACTCGTCCCCAAGCCTGTAGCATTGCATGGGGTTGTTGTGACCCAAGTGCAGGACCTGGCACTGAGTCTTGTTGAATCTCATACAGTTGGTCTCGGCCCATCGATCCAGCCTGTCCAGATCCCTCTGTAGAGCCTTCCTACCCTCCAGCAGATCAACACTCCCACCCAGCTTGGTGTCGTCTGCAAACTGACTGAGGGTGCACTCGATCCCCTCATCCAGATCATTGGTAAAAATATTAAACAGAACTGGCCCCAGTACTGGGCCCTGGCCCTGGCCGCCAGCTGGATTTAACTCCATTCACCACCACTCTTTGGGCCTGACCATCCAACCAGTTTTTTACTCAGCGAAGAGTATGCCTGTCCAAACCATGAGCAGCCACTTTCTGCAGGAGAATGCTGTGGGAAACGGTGTCAAAGGCTTTACTAATTCTAGGTGGACTATACCTACCAAATATTCATTCTCTCTTTCTCTCTGTTTATTTTTCATAGGGCAAACATAATCCTGTTGTTAGATTAGTACAAAAGTATATCTGTCATAGTTACTTTGCAGCTGAACTGGAACTCTCTCAAGAGTTCTGTAAGGACTCATTGCTGGTGATCAGGTTGATGACCGACATGTGAAACGTTTGATGTACAAGTCATTCCATCAACTGGATAATGGATTGACATTAACTTTGTCCACAAAGAAGGCTAACCCTTTCACATGTCTGGTCAGAAGGCAAATAAGTTTTGATACTGCTGTAGGTGAAGGGGAGGAGGATATACGGCATAATGCCGAAAGGAAAAGATGGTATCTGCTTTCCAAGGAGTAATTGGATGGGAATTGATGGGCTTTGTCTTCAATCTGGTTTCCACCAGGAAGAGCCTGAAACATAAACAGTACTTTACATTTTAATGGAATTGTATTAGAATAGAGACACTGTTTATTGTAGAATTCTGAATTATCTTTCCAGGGTGATTGTGAAAAGCTGTAAATTACTGATTTGGGGGAACCTGAAGTCAAAAAGTAGTTTATATTGATAGAACTGAATTTGTGACCTGGAACTGCAAGGTAGTAAATTTTTGCTATGATTATACAAAGTATCAAACTGTGGATTTAAACTGACCAACTTTTCAATTCAGGTGAACATTAAGTACAGTCTTAATGGTCTGATTTGCTGGGAGGAACACTATTACAATAATCTGCTTTTTACAGCCCGTATCAAAAATGGACTTGCATCACCTATTACAAAGTTTGTGCTTTGGGAGATTTTTTCACGGCATCTAGGAGTGATGCTCCACATTTGTTGGAATTAGTCCTTAACGACACCGTCTTTAGAAATTAGTTATTGCTCAGATACACTGGTGGTTTTGTGGTTTCTAGCATAGAAATTTTTGAGGGAAAGCTAGTTGAAATCTGATGTTTTTTCAGGTAATTGTATGAAATGAGGAGAGAGGGTGTGCGTCTTAATAATTTTTATGATTCTTTTTTCTATGTGACATGAATGAGAGAGGTGAGAACTCTTCATTTTTAACTGAACTGAATACGGGTTTCTAAATGTGGCCTGCTTGAGAACAGAGGACCATTACTGTAGTTGTCATGTAAAATAAAGTTGGAGTCTGAAGCTCCTTTTTAGCTGTCAGCTTTATTAAGGAGGTACTGGTGTGTTGAACTAGGCACACGCGTTCTATAAGCAGTGTGTGGTAGTGTCTAGGGAGAATTTTCTCTCTTCGCTGCTGCTTTATTAGGTCTCGCTCAGTCATTCACTGTTGCCCTGTCTAACTCCGGCTTTCTGGCTGCAGCTCACAGCACCGTAGGTCTAATGTAGATTGACGCCTTTGCCAGAGGACTGATTGAAACTTGTGTCTCATAGTTGCTAATGCTCACTCAACCATTTTATTGAAGATAAAGTAAATAAAATAGATTGCCATATGAGAATTCTCTGAAATCAAATGGAATAATTTGACAGGTTTAAGCCCATGAAAAAGCCAAAGCACTGAAACAGATGGGAATACTTTTTATGCGCAATATACCAGGAAAAGGTGTCCGCTGGCTTGATGTTAAACTGTTAATGGCTTTTACCAAAACTATAATTGTTGAAAATATTATCATCATTTCCAGTGGAATTTCCATTGGTGTTTAAATTGTTACTTCTCTCAAAGAGAGGGGTTTTTTAAATTTAAGAGTAATGGATATACTGATTTTATTTTCTTATTACTTCTGATTCTTTAGGAGACTGGTGATGGATAACCAGTCTCTTAAAATTCAATTAAAAAAAAATAATAGAGATTAACTGAGAGTGAGTTTATTATTTGAGAAAATAATTCTGTGAAATAATACGAAATAGATTGTTACTTTTATACTTTTTTAATAATCACTAAATGACATAATTTTGAATATTACAAGTAAAGTTACTGAAATAAGCCCTGACATTTCTATGTGTGATACGGTACACAAAAAATATGAACTGCTAAAGGTATTGTGACAAACTGTCTAGAATAATGGTCAACAAACCCCATAGGTTCTTCACAACCTTTTATTTTATAACGAATTGCTGTAGGTGAGCAGTGTAGTATGTCCGTGTTATTTTTAGAACTAAGATAATCTATAATAATAAGTGAGTTAAGAGCAACAGATAACATATACCTTTTTTTCTTTTTTCTGGGTAACAATGAGTGTTGGTCTTTTTAGTCACACTAGTGGGTTCCTTCTTACTAGCTGGCCCAATTCTTCAAGAAAGCAAGACACCTGTGTTTTAGTTTAGTGTAATAAATTAGGTCAAAACTCACTTACAAAGGAAATAAATATAAAATAAGTTAAAAATATATGAAAAAAGTTTGCAGATGCAGCCTTGGTTTTCCACCTTGAAAACCCAGTCATTTAAATAACAAATATATTCATTTTGCTCTTTTCTTTATGTTGAAACAAAATCTGCTCTTTTTTTTGGTGTTAGATATCAATTTTATTTTTTAAAAATGAGAAATTTATTATAACAGATTGTGCTGTTGGTACTTAATGATGGGATGCTTGTGAGATTTCATGAATATTGGGTTTGAAATAAATTATGAATGAGCTATTTGAAAATGACTTGTGGGAGTGAGTTGACAGACTGGAAAAACATAGGAAGGATGGATTTCCAGATTAACAGTTAGCTGGAGTACACAGCTAGTTGTGCTGATGTACGCAGTGACAGGGACGGTGCTGGTCAAAAATCATATTTGCAATATGATTATGAATAAATCTGAATAATATTCTCAGTTTTTCCCATCCTGGTCATATTTTTAAGAGGGAAAATTACTCTCTTATGCTTAGAATGCAGAGCTCTGGCCTCAGCTGTGCTCTGGAGATGTCTTTTCTGTTGTTGCCATGCTGATGACTCTGTGTGTCTGGCCAGACTCCTAATGCTGTCACAGCAGTTCCAGACTTAAAATTTCAACACTTAAAAAGCAAACTCTAGTGACTGTGATGCCAGCAATAGGGCTTCCCATCCTCCTGAAGGCTGTCTCTTCTCATTCATTCTATGGTGCTCTGTCTGTTCTTGCCATAGGATAAAAGGGTCATCAACAGCTTTGTCTTTCTGTGGGAGGGACTAGAGGAAGACACAACCGCCACAAATCCCTCTTTTAACCCTTTCGTTTTCCTTTTCTGCTTTCTATGAAATGAAGTTCTTAGAAAGCGTTGTCTTTCAGAGGAGGCAACAGAGAACGTTAGTTTAATTAGATTTCAATTCTATACATAGAATTGCCTGGGTTTTTTCCCTGTCACGAGACCCAAGACAAAGAATTGCTGCTCATTTCTGTGTTGGGAAGTCTTTTCTGTCTCTCATAGGTTTTTCTAGCTAAATTGGAAAGCCATTAAGCATTGCCACAGTTTTTGGAAGAGAATGCTGAGACCTGTGAGTGCTCCAACATAGATTGATTTAGACAGAATAAAAGCTAATTGTATCAAGAGAAATAGAAACCTCAACAGTAGTTTACTTTGGGTTTCTGTAAAACTTAAGGAAACCAAATGTGGTTTCCTGTATTTCTCAGAAAAACTTATTTGTGCTGTTTTCTTCAACATAGTTTCTTATTTGACCATATCTGAAGTAATTCTGAAAGGCTGATTTTAATGTTATTGTTTCCTGTGTTTTCCAGTAACACAGTAAAGAAATTATGTGTATTTTTGGGTTGCTTTCAAAGTTACCTTATCCAGAAATCAGTCCATGATAAATGTGATGAACCAGCTATTTAAAATCCTTACTTAAAAAGAAAATAAATGTGGGCAATAAAGCAAGCCATTCAGTAGAAGTAACTGCATATGGAAGAAATAACAGCAGATCTAATTCCTGAAAATAAATGGGATCTTGAAAATGGAATAGATGTTTATTTGATTGCTTTGAGAGTTAACCTCCTTAAAAAGCTGATTTTAAATGAGTTTTGTATTTGTAAGTGGTGCTTGTTAACTGTCTTGGGGAGTGTTTTTTTTCTCTCCTCTGGAAAATGCATTATGGGATCTAGCAAAGAAAACGATAATGATTTTTTTTTTGATCTGGGCACTGTCATCTAGGAACTGGGCAAAGATCATTGTCCCATAGGAACTGGGCCTCAGAATGTTTAATGTAGTCTGTAAAACAGCTATTTGGTGGTAATTGTTGTCAGTCACAGGCTACAGGAGATAAGTTTTTACTGTTGATTTGACAAGGAAAACTGTGCTTAACTGCGTCAGATTTTTTACAAAATTCAAATGTCACATTTTAATTTTTGAAGGAACTTTCACTGTTTTTTTCTGAGCTTGAGTCTTCTAGAAAAGCAAAACAGGTCATGTTTTGGTTCATATGATGGTTCTGGTCCTACATCCCAGCATATGCGTATAGATTTGAGATATTTGATTTTGAAATATTTCATCTTTATATAGACATGAAGATTCAGTGAATTATGACAGATCCAGTGAAGATTCTGCAGAAGAAAATACCAGGTGTGTAATTTTAGGCTGCAAAACTAAAACTGCTTGCTATAATTCGAACAATATATAGTGGCTTCTCAAGGATAAGGTGTAGATCACGGTACATGAGCTTGTACAAAATAGAAATTTAATTCTGGAATCTGTATGCTTCGGTTAAGTATACCTTTATAGGTAACTACGCTAATGGGAAATGAACTGTAATTTTAATTTGGTGGTGTTATACTAGAAGGAGAAATTGAATTAAATTTTGTTTTAGATCTATGGAAATACACATAGATGTTCCTGTGCTACTGTAATTGAATTTGCAGCCTAGTATCGTTCTGTATTATTTTGGTGAAGTTAACTACTAAACATTTCAATTTAGAGCAGATGGATAGTGTGATATGACAGAGACATGTGACCTCATGTCTTAACTGTTTTGCAACTAATTTGAAACTAGTATTTGTTATCTGAGCAGTACATATTACAGTCAAGTTGGTGGATAATTAGCTTGCTTTCTTGCAACATGGAAACTTTCTTACATGGCCACTTGCCATTAGTTTTTACTTTGTTTTCTGTTTGCTGCAAGATATGTTTTCATGACATAATACAAATCCAGTTCTTTCTTTTCATGACTTACTAAAGAATTAAACCAGTAACACATACAAAATTTCTGTTCAACCCAAAGGCTTTTACTTTAGTTTTAAGTAGATGTACTTAAATTTGATCGTTACTACTTGTTTAAAAATAAGTTTAGGATTTTGTAATCTTTGCTGCATCGTCCTATCAGAACTTCTAAACTGGAATTTTACCTCAGACCACTTTCTCTCTACTGGTTTAGTGGGCTAAATGAATGACAGTATTATTGTTTATTTTATTTTTACAAATGAGGCTGATATGTTGAACTGAATTACTGAAATGAATGGGAAAGTATTTAAAGTTTTCTCTTATGACAGAGTCATTTTGCATTTGCCTTTTTGAGCGGTAGATTTATAAGGAATATGGAAGGCAAGCATGCCCATTTGTAAATCTTTCTTCCTTACTGCGGAAGTGTTAGACTCGTCATTATCAATAATCCTTTTAATAACTAAAGCATATAATTATTTAATGAAGAGGTGCTGCTGTTTTATGAATCTTTGCCCTCTCTCAGAAATTCATTATTGCCCCTATACCAGAACTTGTGTTTGCTTGCTTTCTTCTTTCTGGTCTTCAACCTGTCACTCTCAAAAAAGAAAAGGGAAATGGATGTGGAAAGGATCCCCCAGCCGATGCAATGGAAAATCCGTAACGGTTTAAACCAAACTCCTTGGCTTTGCGGGAAAGTTAACTTAGGAGTGCTCATATGGTGGTTTTGCCAGCCCCTGAGTGGCAGCAGGCAGCTCTGGCATTGGGAAGGTAACAAACAGTGGGGGAAGGAGGGAGAGAGCAGGAGCATCCTTAACTGCTGCAGCTGTTTGCTAAGTGAGCATATGTTGAAGCCCTTGAGCCTTCACAGAAGATCTTTTCACAGGTCAGTGCTTAAATCACATGCATAATACACTCCTAAAGTAAGTTTCATCTGAGCACCTGTTTATTTGCTTTTCTAAGGGAAGTTGTTCTATTGTGGAAGTCCCGCAGGTACTTTCCATTAGAAAAGATAATGGAATAGTCCAGTTAGTTACAGTAAAGTAACTTTTTTTCCCTAAAATTTTGCGTGTTGAACTTTTAGAAAAATGAGTGTTTGCTCTTAACTCTGTCTCTTGAAGATTTGCTGAATGCTGTACTTTTGGACTATATGAGAAATGGAGATCTGAGGAAGTATTAACATTACTGAAATCTTATCATTTATATTCTTTTAATTTTGCAATTCAGAAATATTTTTAGTTCAAGGGATTTTAAATTTATTTGATTTATTAGACCTGAAAAAGCTATATGTTGGATTGATTGAATGTATTTGATAGGACAGTGTTATTACAGAAGTTATTACGTTATGAACTTGAATACTCTGTCCAATACTTAAAAGATCCCAGAAGATAAGAGCATGTGATTTAATTACCTCTTTTTCATTTTGTGAACTTGACCTCTGTTCCCAGCCTCGAGACAAAGAAAAGCAAAGTACTATGAGCAACGGGCCGTCGATATTAAGAAAGTATCTCCCACATCTCTCTCACGTCCCGTAGTAACAGCCAGTCCTCACCATGGATGTGGGACTTCCCCAGAAAAATTCTGTCCTTCGGCCGGCAAATTCATCTGCTGCCTTCCTTCTTTAGATGCCTTGTAAAAATCTCTCTTTCTTTCAGCTTCTGTCCCAGAAATCTCTCTTTTCTGTGTTGACTCTAGCTGTGCAGAAGCACCGGGAGCAACACAGGGCTACTGGCCTCAGTAGACTAAGGATGGTTTTTGAGAGTGGCCACTTTGCTCTTCTACAAGACAGAACTGTAATATACATATAGGCTATTGCTGGTTGTGCTGTTTAGTTATTTCAGATTTTGATTGTGTGTTTGTGTGATTGCGTCTTTGTGAAAGTTGACTGAATCTGTCCCAGTTTGTTTTTGAGAAAGATACTGGTGGTTTTCTTCACAAGCTAATAAAGATTTCTTTGTTTTCTAGGAAAATAACTAGAGGAAAATCCTAAGACATTCTTTAATATCTAGGATCTGAGTCTATTTGGGCAGTGAAGGCTGATGGTAGTTTGCATGAATATGGAGGAATTTATGCTTTCTGACAATGAAAGCCTTGATTCCTGACAACCCATAAGGTTATGCTGAAGTCATATGGGAATAGATGCTATCTTTTCTAGGAACCCCATGTTTGACAGAGGTGTTGGAGAGAAACTTTTAGCCATTGAGGCAAGTGATTTTCACAGTATTGGCAGTCTGTAGTAAAAGCCGCCTTTGCTGCATCTTTTGATTGCCTTTGCAGCTGCCAGATTTACAGGCAAAATACAAAACTGTTCATGAAATTACAGTTGTAGGTGACTTCTTTATTAAGTATTTTGGATTTGTTTGTAGTGTCAAACATCTAAGTTATTACTATTCGTTAATAGATAAAATGTCCAAATTAACGTGGATGATGATGAACACGGGTAGTGTCTTCAAACTATTGAAACAGCCTGTACTCATCTTCTAATAAAAAATCAGATTCCTATAACTATACAGCAAGTTATCACGGATATTTATTTTAATTGCTTGGTGCTTCACTATATTTTAGATTTGCTCTGTGTGCTGTTCATTTGCCATAATCCAATAACATTGCTAGTTATTTGCACTGTACTGGTGAGTGGCTACTTCTTTGAAAGCTTAACAGATAAGATTATAATAGGACTGTAGGATGAAAGAACAATTTCTCACTGTATTCAAACTGTGTAATAATACAGGAACGGAAAGTATGTTGTTTAATTATTTGGTTTTGCCATGTAGTATTATAGTTACTGTTAAATATTACTTTTGTATTGCTAATATAAGAATTAAAAACAACTTAAAAAAATAGGTTTGATCTCATTTGACCTTTCTGACGTTCAGTCAGTTAAAAGGTTTGTAAGACGTTTAATTACCAAATGGTATGATCATTATTCATCTCATCATTTGATATATAACGTCAAGTGAATTGCCTCCCTGGAGTGCACTGTGTTTCACAGATCAATAGATTTAGTAAGAGCTTGAAGGAGAGCTTTATACATTCATAGAAAAGAAGGAAAAGTATATCCTCCTTGTAAAATGGCTTATGTAGTAATTCTGTGAGCTTTCCAGAGTTACTGTTTTATTTACATCTCAGGAATACAAAATCCTGTGACATAAAGGCATTTATTAAAATATTTAAAACCTATTTATTGACATTAAAAAATACTGCTTCTATCTTACTCTATGTAATAAAGTAGCTTTAAAAGTCTGTCCTGAACAGATTCATTCAAATCTGGTAAAATAATTACACGTATTACAACAGATTTTTTTACTTTGACACAGCACAACAAACATAGTAGGACAAAAGGCTGTTTAAATACACTACACATGATTGCTTAAACTATTCACATTTTGGTTTTCTGCAATTTAAAGTAGGTATGGTTAGTTTTAACTGATTTGGATTGTTGTTTTTTGGGTTTTGTTTGGGATTTTTTTCTTCATTCGTTGTGTCAAGGATATTTATGTACACTTCAAGAGAAAAAGATGAAACTTGTCCCTAATTGGCTGATTTAATACCCATGCATTTATAAAAAATTTCTTATGAATTTTTTAAATTAATTGCATAAAGGATAATTACATATAGGATACTTCATGTTTACTTAGGCTTTTCCGAGTGTATTATATTACTGTTATGCAATATAAATGAGCCATCATATAACACCAGCTATTTCAGTACACCGATCTTATCTCTTACCCTTGATAGAAGGGTTTTCCAAATGACTAAAAGAAACTTCTAGGAGACTTCAGGCACTAGTATTTGTGGCTCTTTTTTTCTGTAGGTTATACCTGCTTGATTTGCTCTCATGACTTACTAGCTTCCTGCTTAGAAAGTAAGAAAACAAAAACGTATTTCTTCTTTAACTCTTCAATTAATGCGTGAGCTTTTTAGCCTAAGTATAGGCCTTGCTGTTGGTCCTTGCATCAGTCAGGCACCGAGGAAAGTGTAGTTCCGCTGAGCAAATCCTCCTGGCTGTGGGACAGAGGCAACATTTACTTGAAAATTCTGCTTCCTTATTCATCTGTCACTTATAACCCATCATCTACTCAAAGATTAATTTGAATTGTGAACAATATCTAAGCTTCCTTAATCCCTTGCTCTTGTCCTTTTTCTTGAGCTGCTGTACTGTGACGGAAGGGCCATCATTCTGAAGCTTCTTATTCCTCAGGCCTACCTAAAGTAACTCCCATCAGGAGCCGATTGTTGTTTTAGCAAGGAAATTCTTAACTGGTTTTGAGAACAACCTGGAAAAATTGTCAGGAGGCTTTCACACTCTTAGATGTTCACTGTGTGGAATTCTTGTAAATGTAAAATCTAATTTGTCTGGGCTGTTTGCACCAGCATTGTTCAAGGTCAGATGGGGTTGTGTGAAGTACCGGAGGTTTTTTTGAGATTTCATTTCTTTCTTTGTACTTGCAGCATTTTTCACCAAATTAGCAAATCAAACAATACCAATTTCATTAATAATTGAGATACCCGGGAAATACACCACATTCTTCTTTTTACTTATTTGGTGAATGACCTCTGCTGCCACTCTTGCTTTACCACTTCCTTGAGTTTTTTTTCAGGAAAAATACTAATTCAGTAGTTTCCCCTCTGCTAATGATGCAAATACTGCTTATTCAGACCGTCTCAGTAAGGGGCTAGAATTTAAAAAGAAATGCAGGAAATTTGCAGGTGTTTCTGCTGAAGTTGAACATCCAAAGACCTTTTTGTCATTGGAAATGTATAAGCATGGTAAGAATAATTACTGTTGGAGTTCTGTAGAAGCATAAATTGTTTTGATGCTACATACATTCAACTTGACTTGACAAAGTTTGAGCCATCAGTACTCAGTCTAGAAATATGTATATTTAAATTTAAGACTATGAATAGATCTTTAGCTGAGTTGCGTTAGATACCTAGCATCTTTTAGGACTGTATATATCAATAGTCATCTCTTCCAAGATGTTCTTAAAGTTAGAGCAGTATTCTTTTGTTGGCATTTGCATTTATTCACCTGTACATTTACTGCTTAGCATTAAATAGCTTAATGTAATATGTATTTGAAGTGCAAAGTCCATTTTGAATGAAAAATAATAGACCGATTTAATTTTGTCATCATCTCTGTCATCATTTGGTAGGTGCTGTAGATGTTAGGGTAACGAGTTGATCAGTGACAAAGTACAACAACGCTCCTCAATACTGTGTTCTGGGCCCTGCCATTTCAGAAGGAGGCGAAGGTCCCTGAACGCGTCCAGAGGAGGGCAACAGAGCTGGTGGGAGGGCTGGCAGGCATGGCCTGTGAGGAGCGGCTGAGGGCTCTGGGTCTGTGTGGTTTGGAGAGAAGGAGGCTGAGAAGAGACCTCATTGCTCTCCGCAGCTTCCTGAGGAGGGGACGTGGGGAGGGAGGTGCTGAACTCTTCTCCCTGGGATCCAGTGATAGGATGCATGGGAATGGTTCAAAGCTGCACCAGGGGAGGTTTAGACTGGACATTAGGAAGGGTTTCTTCACCGAGAGGGTGGTCAAACCCTGGAACAGGCTTCCTAGAGAGGTGGTTGATGCCCCAAACCTGTCAGTGTTGAAGAGGCATTTGGGCAGCATCCCTAGTAACATGCTTTAGCTTCTGGGCAGCTTTGAAGTGGTCAGGCAGTTGGACTGGATGATCGTTGTAGGTCCCTTCCAACTGAAAATAATCTATTCTATTCTTTTCTATTCTATTCAAGAAAAATATGGCAGCAGCCACAAACCTGTTTTCGTGGTACTTCTATGAAGAGATTGCATTGGTAAGTGTAGGGGAAGTGAGCTCTTTCTTTTTAGACAGTATTCCTGGAAGGTTCTGCAGTGAGCCACAGAAGCTTACGAGGTTCCTGAAGCACCATTGTCTTTGTCTTGCTATCCCTTACTGACAGGGAAGCAAAGGCAGGAGCAAAAAGCAGGGGCACTTAATGCCCTGGGTCCATCCTGTCCCCTTCTAGACACTGGAACTCAAAAGGTCTCCTAGACTTTTCCTGGGGGCAAGAATGGTGTGATTTGTAATACTCCCTTTGGTCTTGTTAAAAACTGAAAGAATCAACAAGGAATCCACTAAAAACATCAACTTTTGGAGGACATAGTATCCAGAAACCTCTGCCAAATATGATTGCAAGTTTATTCTGTATGATGCCATTCTGAGCCAAGAAGCGGAGTTCAGGAAATTACATGTATTTATTTGGACAAATTGCAGTATCACCATCATTAATCAGGAGTATTACACATTGATATCTGTTTTTTGTAGCTTTTTGAAGCACCAGGTGATGTAGTTTGCCCTGTGTGATTTGCATAATTGGAGTCAAGGACAATGAAGGTCCCTGAATAAAGACCATGTAGAACCCCATTCCTTCACATTTCAAGGAGAAAAGAATCTCGAGAAACCTAAAATTCTTGGACAAGTTCTTTCAGAAATGAAGCTCAGGACAAATAGAGTAAAATCATTATATTTTGTATTGAGAAACATAAAAAACTCTCATAAAAAGTGAGTTAACGGAGCCAACATTACACAGAAAGGATAGTTGTACTCTTTCAAAACTCATGAAGTAGGAAGTCTTGATTGTTTCGCTTTCAGAGCATTCGTGTGCATTCATTGACAGACGTAGATAATATGTACCACAATAAGAAATGCAAGTCAAGCTTGCACAGTAAGTAAACTTTGCAATGAAGTCTGCTTTGGTTTTGCTTTTGTGGAAGAAAGGATAACAGACTCTGGAATCGTTGACCTTCTTCAAGTTGTGTCCACATTAAAGAGCTTGTTCATCCTTTGTTTTGCTCATTGGTTAAAAACTGCTTTCGGAAATTCCATAGCTGTAGATCTGTGGCTTTCCCTGTAATTTTTATTTTGTCATACCTGGAAACTGTTGTCTTAAGTACACATGTTGTACAGATACAGTGAAGATGTTATGTTTTGAGTCTATCCCTCCTTATCTAAGAGGAAATTTACTACAGAAAGCAGTAAGAATTTGTAAGAAAATTCATTTATTTTTAATAATCTGTTAAACTTCAAAGCATTTGTTTGTTGATAAAAGTCTGGAAGCATCTCAGTTTATCTAGAAGTGCAGTCTATGGTAGCTCCTGGCATGATGAGACTAAACTATAAGTAAGATTTTACGTTGATTCTCCTTATATTCTTCCTTTGCAAAACCAAACCGACGAACCAAAAAAATGCTGCCCCCTCAAACAAACAAAAAACCAAAAAAACCCCAAAACACCAATGAAAGAAACCAAATCCCCCCCAAAATGAAAGCCCTGCTGTGGACATTATGGTACGGAAATATGACCATACAGCCTCTGCAGTGTTGTCCGTCCTAAATTGTTTTGCACTTAGAACAGTCATAGTATGTGTACACCTGCTAGAGGTAGCTTTTTGGAAAGCAGTGTGTAGTAGCTGTAGTACAGTCCTTAGGAGGGCTCTGTAAATCCCTCTGTGACGGTGAGTGCGCTTACCTGCTGAAGTGCATGTTACTGGGTTTTATGGGTGGTCATACAACTGGATTAACTCCCGGTTTGATGTAGTTGTATGTTCTGAAGATGTATTCTGATTTTGCAGAAAGCCTTAAGCAATATCTCTGAACTTTGCCATCTTTCATGCATTTCATACCAGAGATATTATTGGAGACCTAGTTTGTTATCTCCTTTTTATATTTATTGTGATTATATGAATAGCTCAGGAGCACATCTTTAGAAAAATGTTGTCTGTCTTGCATGAGCAACAGTGTCTATAGGTACTGGTATCCTGTACATCTTAACCCGTAAAAGGGAACTGTGGTACTATGAGTCAGCTTTGAACTACTTTTTGTGTGCAGAAACCCCCTAAAGATCAACAGCTTTTATTATTACACTGCTTGTCCAGCTGTGAGAGGAAGCAGAAAGGATTGGCATATTGGGAAAGCCTTCTTGCCATGGCTGCTCCTTTTGGATTCTCGTCTATGGGATGTGGAACCCCTCCCCTGGGAAACACTGGTTTATTGAAGTAATTTGTGGAATTATGTTTTCTTGTTCATTGACCAATAAGATGAATATCTGCAGATAATACATTATATTTTTTTTGGTGGTGGGTTTTTTTCCCCTCCCTTTTTTCCCCCCCATAACATTTTTCTTTGGCCAAATGAAACAAACAAACAAAGCAGAAAAATTCTGGCAGTTAAAATAAACTGTACATGATGGAAAAGTTACAGAAGTACCGAGATTACAGATTTTCAGATCCATGTACACAAGAACTGCCATCTGGAATTTCCAGTTATTTGAATTTGATACACTAATGTTCCGAGGTTCCCAACCTGGGGCTACACACTAATTCTCAGTTTCTGTCCCATCACTTTGAAAGTATTGGAGGGGAGTTTGCAGAATATTTTTCTTTTAAAATGTGGTGCTTAATCAGTGCTTGTAATCTGTGTTTTGGAGCCTGATTTATTAAAATACCATTGTGACGTGTCCCTCTCAGGTAGGAGTTATGTGTGTCAATGTGTTGTAACCATTTGGTGTAAAAAGTTTTTTTTTTCTGTCCTGGAGCAAGTATTTCTGTCCCAAAATGTCAATAATTCTTAATTGGAAACACATAAAAAGTAGAAGATACTGTAAATAGTCAGATCTTGGAGACACTTTCTTGTAAATGAAATAATATTTTTTCGTAAGAGTTGTGTGTGTGATTAAAAGTAAAATAATAATGTCAAATACTAAAAATGCTTTTCCAAAAATACTACCTTTTTATTGGATTTCAGGATATGATAGTCGTGTTAGGGTCAAGTTTCTCTATTCATCTTTAAATTAACTGGTTTCACTTTAAAGGCAAAGTTGTTTTCTGCTTGTCTTCTGATTCGGTGCTTAACACTCAATATTGGACATATTCCAGGGCCACTCAGGGGTGTCATTCAACAGCCATCACTCTCCCCTTTATAGCGATCTGGGATTCTTGCAGAGTACGTCTACGTCTGTGGGACTGGAGCTACAGAGACAATTAAGTAATTGCATATTTTTTCCGGTTCTCAGGCAGGTTTTGCAGCCTGCGCTGAGTTCATCAGAGCTATGGCTACATGGGTCACAGCGCTTGGGCTGGCTAGTTTCAGGCTAGCTCCAGTAAGTGTGCGGAAAATGTAGTCACAACAGTAGCTGCAGTGTACCTAAAGCTCAGTCTAGGTCTTTTAAGGAACATGAAAAACTAGCTTGAGCTTAATGTACCTCTCCTCCTGTCTAGGATCTATCATGCTGCTTTAAGGAGGTCTCTCATATATCTCACTTTCTGCCTTAATGCAGGAGTGCATGCAGAATATGCACAGCTAGTCTACTGTTTGATGTTGCATAACTTATTTTGACTGAATTTGATTTTGTTAAATTGATATGAAAATGTTTACATTTTAGTGCCGTTCAAATTTTTCACTAATTTTTCTATTGTTAATCAGCCAGATTAATGACAGTTTTCTAGGATGGACTGTCATCTATATTAAATGTGGTGATATGTTATGTTCTTGTTGATTAAGAAGTAGGTAAAATGGTGTTGTAAGGAAAATGGACTAAAGTTTTGGGACTTTTTAAGGAGCTATTAACATATGGAATGATGATTCCAGTGGTGGTAATTGGAAGAAGTCATAATTATTGACCATTAAAAGTTGAAAATTTTATTTTAGGGTACTAGGCAGCCATGCTGAGTCATCAGAAGCGGTCTACGAACTGCCTTGCTCTTTCTGTGTTGGTTCTGATCCCAAAGAACTGGGGAAAAAATAACAGTAAGGGGAAAATGTACATGGGCATGAGTAATTCTGAAGTAAGGATAAAAAGAATCACAAGTGTGTATAGCGGAGAAAAGGGAATAACTATTAGCCCTCTAATAGAAAAGATGACATTCAGGGTAGGGAAACAGAACAAGAGAGGTTCAGGATCCAGAAAATGCAGGATGGAACTTGTTAATGGTGTCAGAATGGAAGGAGGAAAGACACAAAGCTGGAAGAGCTCTGGCGAATAAGTGTATAATACTTGTCTTCCGACATTTGTGAATTGAGTCAGGAAGACCGTGAGTAAAATCTGTGCTGAACTTTGTGTCCTGTGACATTGTTAGTGATGTTCATGGTTGGACTACCTTCATTCCTTTCCATGTTACCGGTTTAAGATGATTCCCTGTTGGAACAAAGTCAGCCATGGCCAGGAAGGCAAGATGCGTGAAGACGTTACAGATATATATAGATATATATATATATATGTATGTGTGTGTGCATGTGTGTGTGTATATGTACATATATAAAAAAATATCATCAAAGTGTAAGAGTTCTAGAGCAGTATGCAGCGAAGTTACAAAGGATTAATATTCTTCTGTGGTTTTATTGTGCATTACTCATATTAATAACATCTGTAATAATATAATACACTTAGAACAAATACAAGGCAACTGTGAATTAGTGGATTGTAATATCATTGAGGAGCTTCTTAGGAAGTCATAAAGCATGAAAGCAAAGTTTACCTACTTTACGTAGTCACTAGGACATCAAGGTGGAAATATAATCCCATAATTCAGCATTTGTGTTTTATTTGTTTTATTTTTGAACACATGTACCCATGTCTTGAATTCGTGTCTGCCTCAGGCAGATGTTTCATATTTATCTCTACATTTCTGCTTCAGCAACTTCCCTTTTTTCTTCCCTGTTCTCTTCTTTTGATTTTGTCTCTGAAGACCTCCATTTTAAGTCCTCAAGATGGTACCAGGAAAAATGGAAGGAAGGATTTCCCTCTTGCAGCACCATCATATTGTGATACATGAATGCATGTATAGGTGTGGGTCACGTTACAGTGCTAGCTATGGTTAGTATATGTTTAATGAAATTTTGCAGTTTCTCATTGATGCTCTGATTCTTCGATGAGTTGCAATATTGTTACTTCAAGTGAACAGTTTGATGAACGTGGTCCCATTCCAAATTTTTATCTGTAACTAAGCATTTTTTTAAAAAAGATTTTTAATATTAAACTGTTTAAATTGAATGCTAAAGATTTCTTTAGCTGTTTTTTTTTACTTCCATCTCCTTTTTTTCCTGATTTCCAGTTGAAAAATCTTTTGTGAAAGCAGTGTTTACTTATTTGAACATGTGTAGCAACTGTGAAATTTAATTTATGGTTTCACCATTTCTTGTGTTATTATTGAATTTTCTAACTTTTATAATGATGTTGTGGCTCTTCTTATACTATTTAATTCTGCTACAATATTTTGGATATTGACCATTCTCATTAAGCGTAAACCGTAATTTGTGTTCAGTTGCTTTAGACTTAAATTGGCAAAGCTGTACAAAGATATTTGCAATGTTCTGTGACCTAATCTTGATTTCATACTAAACAACACAATGAATGAAATGAAATTATTACATGAGTTGTCCTGTAACAAAATCATGCTATTCTTTACAAGCAGCTTTTCTTCTGATTGGGTATCAGGAAGAAATTATTCCCGGTGAGGGTGGAGAGGCAGTGGCAGAGGTTGCCCAGAGAAGCTGTGGCTGCCCCATCCCTGGAAGTGTTCAAGGCCAGGTTGGATGGGGCTGTGAGCAACCTGGTCTGGTGGGAGGTGTCCCTGCCCATGGCAGGGGCGTGGGAACTGGATGGGCTTTAAGGGTCCTTCCAACCAAACCGTTCTGTGATTCTATGCATAAAGAAGAGGTGAAATAGGTGCACTGGAGTATTCAATGCATGACTGAATTACTAAAAGGGGAGTTACTGCACCTGAGCTGATGACCACATGCTCCTAACGATTGGAAGTACTGTGGTATATTAATCCTTTGTAAAGCTCTGTTTGAAATACTGCAGTTAAATTAATTTGATCTGTTGTCTTCTGTTGCTGAACTGATACCAGGCTATAGTTTGAAATCAAAGAAGCAAGCTCTTCTTTATGTTAAGACCTATTAGAGATTTTCTTACAGAATTAACCAAAAAGTTGCTAACAATGGGTAATTATGTTATATTAAAAGATGTTATTTCCTTTTCCTTTAAGCATGCTATTTAAAATATTCTAATTGTTTAATCTTATTTTTAATACTTCATGTAGTACTGGGCATATTTTTCTCTGCTCTCTTTCCTTTTTTTATCATGTTGTGACAGTTTATCAGCTTGAAAACTCTTACTGCTAGGCATGAACGCTGAATTCCTGTTGTCTTCTGGCTTGGCCTTCCCTGCAGAAAGTGCCCTGCTGTGGAATTTTCTCTCTCCTGGGCTGCCCTAGCCTAGATTTGTTGTTTTTATCATACTTTTATAAGGAAACAGAAGTTTTGTAAGTTGATCCAATCATATTTTCTGTCTGTCAGTCCCCCACAATAGTTCGCCAACTTCAAACAACTTTAATGGAGAAGTAGAGGCCTCAAAGATACGAATATCCATGAAAACAGATGAACTATGTAACAGAAACGTGCAAATAGTGCATCTGCTGAGGAAAAAGGCTGTGGCATTAAGTTTGTCCATGCTGTTACTCAGAAGTTCTGTCGCTCACAGAACTACCTGGTTTTGTTTTTATTTTGCTTCCACCTGTAATCATTTTTTTGTTTATTCATTCCACGTCCAACTGCAGGTATGAGTATAGAACTACTAGTCACATGTTACTTAAAGAGTTTTGTTTGAAAATTACTTCACGGGATTAATCCTGGGCACTTTGGTAGGAAACCTCACTCCTGCAAATACAGTTTAGTTTGTGTTTTACAAAGAATGACTGCTGTCTTTTTTCACTCTGACATTAAATCATTAAAAGGTGATTTTTTCACTTAAGAGAAAGAATAATTAGTAGGAAGATGATTGTGGACTGTTTATTTTCCGAATTTTGGCATATGTTGGCTAAAGGAGTGCAATGTTTGCGAAAGTAGATTACTTTGTGAGACTTTGTAAGAGAACGTACATGCAACAGAGAATATGCATGAACTTTTGAGGAAGCTTTGCATTTATTTACATCTAACTACCATAACGGTTGATGTGTATGACAACCTAGGAAGGGAAGAATTTGGATTGAATAGCAACTTGTTCATCTTTTTCCATTTTATGGAGCTTGATGAAAAATTATTTGTGACAGAAATCCATTTCCTTGGAATGGCATTCTGCTTCCCTAAAAAGTTCCTCCCGTTCCCAAAGTGTGCATACCTTGGCCACATCCCTTGCCATTTCAGCAACAAACGGGGCACAGGACAGAGACAACAGTCTGTACACTAAACACTAAACAAAAGTATTTTAAAAAGCCAGTTCATCTTCAAAACTTAAGTCTGTCCAATGCCGTGATGAAACGT
Source organism: Cariama cristata (assembly GCF_000690535.1). NCBI lineage: Eukaryota > Metazoa > Chordata > Aves > Cariamiformes > Cariamidae > Cariama > Cariama cristata. The sequence continues at coordinate 32,792 of NW_009619013.1, read as the reverse complement.
AGGTCCTGGGGTAAATGATGTGGCACATAGTAACAAAGAAGGGAGGAAAGGTCATGCAGAGAATGTTGAAATAATGCCATATGAACAGCTTTACTTCAGGCATCTTCTGGTTTTTAAATGCTTTGCTTCTGCAATCTCAGCATTCTTTTAATGTGGAAGATTAAACAAAAAATTCCTTTTTAGAAAGTAATCATAATAGCAATTCCATTACACAGATTTACTGACCTCGTATTTATCATGATATGGTGAAATTTTGGTCTGCTCCTCAGACTTCACTGTTCCATCCAGCTAGTTACAGCACTATACTGTTGTTCATTGTGGCACATGAGGAGCTACAACAAATTCAGACAAGCATTGCAGGTAGACCTAGTAATTATTTGTTAGGATTTATTTAATGTATTTTAAATATATTATATGTATATGTTACATGTCATTCAAAAAGACCCCTAAGCGCTTTAAGCGATGAAAAAGAAAAATTGCTTTTTTCCACTTGCTTAAATGCACCCTCTGCTGGGGTAAAACACAACAGCTGTGAAGTGCAATATGATCTGTAAGCACAAGTGTTCAGGAATTCTGGTTTATGGCTCAGCTGAAATACTGTGAACAGCCAAAATCCAAGTATGTTCCTCTTAAGACAAGACTGGCAATTGATTTAGTGTTGATTCACAGTGAAAAATGTCACCAGTGTAATCTTGAGCCAGTGCTGGTTTTCCTGTCTTAAAACCTGGTTCTACTTGTATATTCGCAGGCCAAAGAGATGCGATTTCTGTTAGTTTCATTTGTCTCTCAGAACTTCCACGTTTGGCAACCTGATTCATTTCTGTTAAATGAAGTTGAAAATAACATCAAGAAACTGCTTGACGTTGTGTTTGTGCTGTTCCTGTGTGGAGACTGAAGACACTTGGTTTCTTTTCAGAGAAACTACGTTCGTTGTGGTTGTTCCTACTTCAAAGAAACAACAACAGAAGACAACTTCAAGTTGTCTTGAGCTTCTTGTTGCTTCTGAGAGTTGCGTTAATTTCCTAGGAGTCTTGCCTCAGGTGACAATGAGGGACTAAGTATGGGGACCAGCATCAGAGGCTTCTTTAGAGACAGAACGTACTATTGTGTGTTGTTTCCGATGAGTTATTATTAGAAACCCTTCAGAAACCCTGCAGGTAGCATAAAGGAATTGAAAAAGAAAGTCTTTTCCCTCTTGCTGTAAAACAGGAGTCCAAATAGAAGAAAGGTTGGCAGTAGGTATCCGTTTGACAGAGACGCAGGTTTTGCAGAACACAGATAAGTTCGGTGGGAAAAAAGTCTTAAGGTAATAGTGGAAGGAATGTTCCACCCCAAAATGAGTGACTTGGGGATTAAGCTTTTTTTTTTTCCTTATTGTTCCAGCTCTTTTGCTTTATTTCAGTCTTTTTTCTTCTAGCAGGTTTCCAGTAGTAGGTACCATTCCAGAAACCAGTGTGTCCTGCTAAAGGCCATGTGTCACTTAATCATAATACTTTATCTGAAAGACCAGTGAAATAAAGAAACTTTACAGGCAAATAGAATTTTTACTATATATTCTCTAACAATAAGGGGATTACTTGACCTCCTGTGTCTTTTGCACACATCAAACTCTACACTAAAGCTGTCTTGAAGCTTGCAAGAGTTCATCCTCTAGGGATTTTCCTTTTGTCTGTCAGTCCACAGACAGAAAAATATGTCCAGTCATATTTAGCCGTATGTTGACCATCTCTGCCTTTTGATCGTGAATATTCTTTTCAAATACAAAAATATTTTCAGTTACACTGACTCTGATAGTGGCACTCATTTGGTATTTTCTGATTAACAGCTTCTGCAACTTTCTACTTGGCTTCTTAATAAGAATTCATTTAGGTATTCTTTGACCTCGGTAGAGTCTTTACGAAAGTAACATTTCTTTTCGTCCACAAAACTTCAGAATTCCCTATGAAAGACTGTTTCATGAAGACCGAGAGTCTGTATGGTTTTAAACTTCATTGTTCCGTGAAACATTCCCATGTCTCCTACATCCCTCATACATTGCTTTGTAACCTGTAACTAGAGATCTGCATGGGCATATGTGTGCTGCTCCCAGTCAGGGCCTTGTTTCAGCTGTCCCTACACAAAAGAACATTTAGCTGTTCCTTCCATTTAACTTGAGTGACAAGTGCTGAGTAAACTCCTAGTTTCTAACCACGTCAGTGAATGATGGCAGCCATTATCGCCTTACATTGTAACTCTCTTTGTAAGGCAACCTATGTCTCGGAGGTGATGGGATATGGCCCTGCAGCCATCAGTGAACCTGTTTTTAAACCACCACCTATGGCTTATTTTTCTTTTCTGACAGTATGTCTTATTTAATCTGACATTTTGTTTGGGTTGGAAAGTTAACGTGAATAACAGTATTTCTGTTTGAGAAAGCCTTGCATACTGTTTAAAGTTGTTTGTTGTTCAAGTGTGCCTTGATAAGTAGAGGGAAGTCTTTCTGTTTTCAGTCTTTCTCAAATTAAGGAGACCATGTAACTGTATGCACAGAACCTGGTCAAAACTGCTTTCTAGCATTTTCAAAAATATAGAGAATGTCTAACAATTTTCTTGAGAAATTCTGCATTACATGTTTTGTCCCAATTACTCTTGATCCACCTGAGTCCGATGATTCTGTGTTGGGGCAGTTAAATTAGGAATCTACTTTCAGATTTTGTGGCTTATTCAAATAGGTGGGTGCTACATGCCTTCTGGGTTAGCCATCTACGAGTCTACCATCTGACTCCCAGCCAATGCATTTATCTAAAGGTCTCAGCACTAAAAACTTTAAAAATTACTTTTCTATTTTTTTACAATTTTGAAATAAAGTACCTTTTGTCTTGGTCTCAGTATATTACAAAATTGAAATCCATGTCATTAGAAATGTTATCTAATTGCAGATTCAATGAGGGAAAAATAAGGTGTTCTGTAATAAGGCCAGTATATGATCAGTTTAACTTGGAGTTTTCCTCCAACTTCCTCCAAATCAGAGTGATCTGAGAAGAAATTAATTTTTTAATTGAGATGCCTTATGGGTGTTTGTAGGTTGATACATACAGGTGTTTGCGTTCTTTCATTTCAGTTAGGAGTAGTGTCTCTAATTTTGTATCTTCAGAATTAGGAATGTGAGATATTAGAGCTTCCCCATCAAATATCTGGTGTTCATTCTGCTGTTTTGACTTCTGTCTAGAGCACTGGATTTCTGAGATCAAGAAATAACAATACAGACAAGAAATGTAATTTTGGCTTTTTACCCAGAGGGTAATGCGGCCTCTCCCTTGGTTCAAAATTGTAGAAATACTTCAGCAAATGTTTATGCAGAACACTCTCCTCCATTTATGTTCAAAGTATTAATCCACAGCATAGTTTATCTCAGTCTTAAATGGTCATCTCTTTTGGGCACCACAGGGAATAACGGAACACAAAGAACATCTAAATTCCCTTTCTGCTACCTGCTGAAGGGATGACTGGGACGGGATTTGAAAACGAGCAGAGTTTTGGCTCCCTTTTCCAGGTTTCTCAAATGTCTCGGCTGATCAACCAGCAAGTGCCCCACCAGGTTATGATTCCATTTCCTTAGTGCTTAATGTAGAATGTTACGATTTTATCTGATTTATAATCTTATTTCTGGAAAACTTTGAGAGTATCCTGACAGTATTTTGTAAGGTCATAATGTTAAACGTAGAATGATGGAATGGTTTGGTTGGAAGGGACCTTAAAGCCCACCCAGTTCCAACCCCCCTGCCATGGGCAGGGACACCTCCCACCAGCGCAGGTTGCTCACAGCCCCATCCAACCTGGCCTTGAACACTTCCAGGGATGGGGCAGCCACAGCTTCTCTGGGCAACCTCTGCCACTGCCTCACCACCCTCACCAGGAAGAATTTCTTCCTCATATCTCATCTAAATCTTCCCTCTTCCAGTTTAAAGCCATTGCCCCTTGTCCTGTCACTATGGGCCTCGGTAAAAAGTCTCTCTCTCTCTCTCTCAGGGGCTGCTCTCAATCAATACTTATTATCTACTTCATAATGAACATAACAGAACTATGTAGTAAGGGCTGATGTGGGTTCTATGTGTCTCATGACGGGAGGAAATTGTTACTGATTGTTCCACCCAACTCTAAACCCTCACTGTAGAAAAAGAGATTGTAATTACCAACAAGAACAAAAAAGCTTAAAAAAGCCCTGTATCAGGTATCAAATAACTTGCTACAGATTCTTTACCATGCAAAGAGTTCCATGTATCACTTGTGCTGGTAAAATTCCAGTCAAATTAGTTTTCCAACCAGCTTGTCAAGGTAGAAGTATCAGGTGAGGAGCCAGGGTGGTTATTGCTGGCACTAAAGAAAACATCAAGCTTTTGGAGAATCAGTCGCTATAGGTCTTTTGGTGTTTCTTTTTAGTCTGTTCCTCAAAAACTTGCTTGCTGGGTTGCAAACATAAAAACTAAACTTCCCTGTGCTAGGTGTACAAAGCAGTATTTATGCACTGTGCGACTGGCCTGCCTTCCAACCTGCTAAATGCAATTTGCTGTAGATTGAGCAATTTATAAAAGTAAGTAGTACACATTAAATTTAAGTAAGAACGTAACATTATTTCTCCCCTGTTCTTTTCTTACTGCAGTATTTTTCTTGTATTTAGTGTTTCTGGTCTTGAATCCTGTTCTCTGAAGGTTCTCAAGGGTGGAGGGGTTGGTTTGGTTACCTTTCACCAGTTGTAATGCTGACCCGTAAATGGAGTTCTGGATGTATGAAATAAACTGACTTTCATAAAAAAACCCCTGTGTTGGTTTCAGACTTAAAACACACTTGAGCATAACTCATATGTGTGTCTTGCATACATACACTGTGAATTTTTGAGTCCTACATAAAGAAATCTAAACATGTTTAAATGGCTGTACAGGCCCACATGCTTACAAATAAGCACATAATAGTAACAGTTTTCCTGTGCAACAGTAGGCAGTTAAATTGCGTGAGGATTTTTAATCTTGGAGAATTCAGTCATTGTTCATATTCCATAAATTCTAAGCAATATCCATAAGCAATATCTAGCATCTGTGCCTGCTTTTAAAAGTTACAATTCCTGTGTTTTTTTCATCAACTTTCACCCATGCATCAATGAATTTGCTGTAAGGGTTTAATTTTGTATAAAGATGTATTTAAAAAAAGACCCACTAGTATAAAGTAGTTTGAGATTTGGCAGCAGTGATTTGTGCAGTAAAGGGGGATTTCAGATTTAATAGATTACTTGCATTTCTAGATTCCAAGTGGTTGTCAAATGATTGTCTTCATCTCTGGAAAAGGGAAGGGATGAGTAGAAATACATGTCTTTAGAATCAAGTCTGGATTTTCTAGTTTATTGTGACCACTGGGTAGAAAAATGCCTTTATTTCAAAATGAAATGAATACAAAAGAAAAAATGACCATTTGTCTGATTTCATTAAAAATATCTTGTATAGTAAATACAATACGAGTTGGATTTGGCTTTGATATTGTACGCCTGTGACGATTTCACGTATTAGTTTTTTTCCAAGTAGCCTGCCCAGTACTAATTAAAACCAGTGAATTTAACTTCTGTGCTCTTTTGTAAAAATGAAGCTGTTCGGATTAATATCTTGACGGTAAACTGAAAGGAATTTCACAAGACTGTGTTGGATCATTTGTGAACTCTTAATAAAAGGGGCTAGCTACCATTTGTACTGATCATATGTTTGTTTACCTTTGCAGATTTAGAAGGTGTTTTCAATACTTGATGCATGAAAATACCTAAAATGATCTAATTACAACATGGCATATAATAAATTAGACTGCCATTGCATGCTTTTCTAGGAACTCTTATTTGTGTAACAGCAACAGACTCGCTCCTTGGAAATAAAAGAAGTGAAGTAGCCTGAAAAGTATCACATGATGGCACTGTTTCCATTTCCACCTCCAACATTATGAAATAAAGCTATAATAAACTGGTATTAAAATGGTATGTAATGCCAATGTACTTTGTATAATTTATGTAAAAGAAAAATCTAACCACTGTGGTTATTAATATAGGTATTAAAATGGATGTATAGATTTCTCAGAAGTGTTTTGTAAAACTTTGCATATTTATAATATTCCTTATTTTGATTGTAGAGCAAGAATTCAGCACGATATATGATGTTTATAAATGCTGAACTGTACAGATTCATTTAGCATTGTGTTAGGGAAAAAAAACATGTTAATTGTTGTGTAAATGAGATGTTTTATTTTTTGTTTTGATTTTATTGTGGAAAGAAAGCTAATGGCTGTCCTTTTTGTATTTAATATAAAGCCTTTTTGTGGTAAATTAGATCATTAATACAGACACATTTTTAAAAAATGCAAATTAGCTTTCCATGAGCAGAAAAGAGCTTAAAGTGTAGTAAGGTCAGAGGCAGGATCAGACATATTTGTAAAATGAATTATATTCAAGTAGGAATATGAGGGAAAAATATGAATGTAAAAAAAAAATCAGTGATTTATAGTATATAGATGTTAGATGTGGTATTATTTCATTTTTAGATATTCTGACTGAATGCCTGTAAATGTTCATGTTCTTTTTAGTAATATAAATTAATAATCACCTCTAAATTAATATTTTCTATTTGTAGAATTATCAATATTAATTTTTAGCAAGAGAAAACACATTGCTGATTTTAGAAAGAAGAAAAAAAAAAGGTGGTGGGTGTGATTCTACCACGCTGCAGTTTATTTTAGAATAAGGTAAATATCCAGTCCCACCATTCTTTCATATAAAAATTAGACTATTTTATACATTTTGCTATTACGGAGATCATTGCAAAAATGAAACAAAAACCCTGCAAGAGGAAGTAAGAAAAATACCGACTGGTGATGCAGAGCTGATAGCTGGGGCTTGGATATGTGCCAGACTGGGTGCTCGCACTCCAGGAATGTCCTCTGCCAGTATAAACTTCTGTTCTGAGCAGCGCCAGGCTCTTCTCTGTCTTTTTTGGTGTGAAAGCAGGGGCAGCAGAAAATGCATGTTAAAAAAATCTGTCATGTAAAATTTCACTTCTAGCCAGTGAATTATCAACTGTAACTAAATAAAAGAGGGTATAACAAATTCTTCTGAACTTCATCAGTACACTGGTTTTAAATAATAACAAAAAATGGTTTCGGAAAACCTTAAAAGGAATGTATTCTATACAGTATGTAATAACATTTAATCACTGAAGAAAATTGCTCCTGTTGCTAAAATCAGTGGTAGAAGCTCACTGTACTGATCTATTAAAATGTTTTAAAAATCATTTAACATCTTTAATTTGCTTACTTTCATCAGTTAACAATATTTCCATAATTTTGGTTGGTCATATTCAAATCTTTCCTAGATATCCTGGTTAGAAGCACTGTTTTACACAAGTGTTTCAGTGTTACACTACCTCTCTCTCGGTATCTGATAGTCCACTCTATTGTATTATTTTAGAGCAAGAGAGAGAAATTATTACTATTATTTTGAATGTTTTTGCGAAGTTTTTAAAAGATCTAGTGACATAGCTGGGCTCTCATAATAAATTACAATATATGAGGAAAAAGCATTCATTACTCACAGCTGTCTATTCATTTATATGTCCCATTTGTTCATGTATGAGGTGAAGAATTTCAGAATACAGTAAGTGAAGACTTCTCTGCTCAATGTATTTCACTGTTCAAATTACTTGCAATTTCAAAATGCCAGTGTTACTTTTCAGGACAAATTTCGTACAATAGTAATTCTGTGCTTATTCATCCAGTTTAATTAATTCAATTAAGTAAGTCTGCTGTCAGGTGTTCTTTTAATAATTGAATCAACATGCAGATACATAATAAGCATAAAAGCATTTCTATGGCTGCAGTAAATTTAGATCCGAAAGAATCTGCTATTCCACTACATTTGATATAGATTATTCTATAATATTTCAGTAATGGGTAGCACAAAGGCTGCCTTTTAATTCTTTGCTTTCTCAAATGTCTTTATATATAATGGTTTAAAACAGAAGGTGTTCAAAAGAGGGTGACCTTTTTCCATTACCATAGTTCCTGTCATTAATGCATTATAATTTTCTTTAGAAGTCTGGAAAAAATGTGTATATGTGCACTCTGTAGCAGGTATGAATCAAAGTGTGTTAGTGAAAGTTAAGAATTATCTGTTATTACTAAAAAAAGGAAAAAAAAAAAAAGAAAAACGGGAGGAAGTAATTTTATTGTTATTTTTACTGTGAAAGTTTAAACAAACCTTACACTTTATACAAAGCAGTTACAGACTTGAGAGTTTTGGCATCTGTAATCTGAACGAACAGCAGTTGACTTACTCAGATACTAAAAATAATATGCCCCTTAACTAAATTTAAAGCCAATAGGATGTCGTATTAGGCTGGATTGTGTATAAAGGCCAATAATATATCTCCATCCTCTGCGATATATTACCATAGATGTTATTTTAATAACATATATATTAAAAAACATGGTAAATGATTCACTTGGCGTACTCTCAATGGTGCTTGATGTCATAATTATTGTAAATATTAATTGCTGTGCTAAAAATGTAAGCAGGATGACTTTGTATTAGATGAAAAATGAAAATAGTCTGTGTACGGGTAAATAGATAATCATACAAAAGTAATTGGGGTTTTAAAACCCCAATCTATTCTGCCAGCATGAGCTCGTTTGCATGTTAATCACAAGAGTGATTTCCTACTTCACAAGGAAGTCCA
>NW_009619013.1:22104-24023 GCF_000690535.1 Cariama cristata | reverse complement strand
AGTCCACTCTCTTTCATAACCACTTTTAATTGCATTTAAAATGTTGCAGGGTTGGGATATTAGAAATGGAGGCGTATCAGTGTCAAATTAATAAAAAAATGTTTCTGAAAATCTTTATGGGCTACAGATTATAATATTACGGGCTTTTTTTGTTAGAAAATGCAAAATGCGTATTAGGATATATTTTAAGTGAGGCACGTGAAATGCTAAAAACAGATTAATTTGTACATGTGTTGTTTCTTTAGAAATTTGATAAATGGAAACTGAATTATACCTGGAAAGTATACAATGCATTTTTATTAGTAACTTGTTTTATAGATTGACTGGTACTTTCATTAATTTCCCATTTATCGATAAAACAGTAAATTAGCAACACTTAAAAATGTGGGGTTTTAATAAAACGTAAGGCAGTGTGACAATAGAAAGCTGTATGCTAAATTCCTTTCAGTTATATAGCATTTTAACTGTATTTATATTCAGAGGCATCCAGTTAATGATTTTAATGGAAAATAATTTCTCTGCTTTCATGTATAGATTTTTGCTAGTTATTTTGAAATTGTATACTAAACATAATAGATACCAAGAAAGCAATTACAGACCAGAATTCATATAATTTATGTATGCTGTATGCTGTCACTTGAAATTGGTACTAGAATAAATTGTGACAAAATTTATGTATTTATTATTATTTATAGCTAACCCTACCTTTAGATTAGAGATAGGAATAAGAATAGTAGAAATCTATTTAGCAGTTCTTTTTTCCCTTAATGTTCGAAGCTGTGCTGTAATAAACGGACAACATTTTAAGTGATTTTGTGATATTCATATAAGATTCAACAGAGCTTCCTCTGTAATCTGTAAAAGGCCAATGTCAAAGTAAAGACAAAATGACTTGTTCTCTGAAGACAGGAATGAAGAAATGTAGCTCTCTAATAAAATAGTGTAAGTTCACAATGGTTACAATGTGATCAGTCTCAAAGATACAAAAACTAATTTTTAGTCAAGCTGTTAAAAATTATATATTTAAGAAGATGAAAAGTTTGAGGATTAAAGAAAAATCACTCACAATTTTAAAGAGGGTATATTTGCTTTCATCACCAGGTGTTCTTTCTAATATAAATTACCAAGATGATGTTTCCATAACATAGCTTGGGGTGCTCTGGAGATTAAAACTACCAAAACAGACCTATTAAATTTTTCATAGGGAGGGTCCACCAGGGATAATAAGCCAATATTCCTTGTCCCATATTCCAGATGTTTTATGTAATTCTGCATCTTTCTAAACCTAAATCGTAGCTTTTCCAGAAAAAATGTACTATGGAGACTGAGATGAAAGGCAAGAACTGTTGAAATGTTAATTTTACTATCTGCTGTTGAGGTCTGTTACCTTTTCTGTATTTTTTTTCTTACTCCCAGTAGCTCAGTTCTGTTTTATGAATGTTGTGGTATTTCAGTTGTTTGAAGTTTTGAAACTTGGAGCATGACTTTGACTTAGCAAAACACAATGCCACATGGTGTGTGACACACTGATGGATAGTCTTTGATCCACATGATTCACACTCTTTTTTTCTACTTTCAACTTGTTTCCGGATGAGAAAAATAAGGTTTAACAGTAAAATGATCATAACAATAATCCTTGTAACATAAACCCAGAATAATTATAAATAAAATAATGCTCTTTAGTAAATCTCAAGTAATAATGTAATAAGCAATAATATATTTAGTTGATTTTTTTTCACATAGACCATGGGCATTTAAAACCGATATTGGGGTTATTGCACAGTTATAGAATATTTCTGCATTGCTCAGAAAGAGTTAATGCTTTAAAATAAGGTACTGCGATGCTTCACAGATCAGTCAGCAAACGTGATGAAATAAATACACCAGGCCACTCTTCGGATTGCCACTCCTTGGTCTCC
>NW_009619013.1:0-22058 GCF_000690535.1 Cariama cristata | reverse complement strand
CTGCTGTAGTTTGGAACAGACGTGGAGCTGATCTCAGTGAACTGATGTCTAATTGTTTTTTGATCCAACACAAGATATAGGTGGTAGATTGGGATTATACAAGGGGGAGGAATGAATGCATTGTAAAGGGAAATTCTTTTGCCTCCCACTCAGGGGCTGTTGTAGGAGCAGCGAGATACCCCTGGCTGCTGGCTGGGCCATGGGTTTTTTTCCACTGATCGATTGTTTTCAACATAGTTGTTCAGATGTTCTGAGATAGTTGTCTCTCACCACATGACTTCTTTTATCAGTTGAGTTCCCTAAAACTGTTACTTTTATTCTTTATAATTTATTACACTGCAGTTTCTGAAAGTAAGACTTGTATGCAGACTTGTGCTATTAAAGGCTAATGCCCTGATATAAATACTTAATGAATGCTTATCATCGTCTTACATTTGATGTTCCTGATCCTTTAGCAATTCAGTTCTTACCAGTTTTTTCTCTCTTTTTTTTTTTTTTTTGATGGGGAGAATTTCACTTCAGTTTTTTCTAGAAGACTGGAAAATGAGTAAGATGGCGGTATCATGTATACTAGGGAAATGCATCAAGTTACAGGAGAGGGACTATTTGCTAAAATTCTACAATTCATTTAAATTAACCTAACTTCATTTAACTTGCGTTCGTTTGGGAAAAAAAGTCAGGTTGTATAAATAACACCCACAATATTTTCATCCCTCCAGCTGGAAAGTTCCTATTCCAGTTCATTTGACCTCCAGCTCTTTTAGAAAAAAATACAGGGAGAGATGTGATTATCCTCCTGAGTCTAAACTAAGAAACCAGGTAACCTCTGTCTCTGTTCCATATGTTTTGGGGAGAGGAATCTGGGGAAATTTCTTTCTCTCCTTTTTCTACATAATAAAGCAGGACAGAAGTGAAAGACATAAACTCTTTTATGTAGGTGTTTTTTCACCTTTGGGAAGAAACAAGTAAGAAAACATACAATTAATTCCTAAAGAGATTTCCTCCTTTGCCGTGTGATGGCTACACTGCCTTAAGGTATGCTGTACATAATGCACATGAAACAGTTTGGAGAACTGCATCAGCTCTCAAATATACACTGAACCTTTCTAAACCTGTCATGTTTGGCCATGACTTTAAACTAAGTCTATTTAACAAGTCTTTGTAAAAACAAATTTTTAAGAGGACTTCAGTAATCTAATTGTTCTGCAGGTTCTGTAACTGTAGAGAAAAAGATCTTCCTGGGAAAAATAGGGACACTTTAATTTTTTTCTTCCTTGTCACTACTTGGCAGATTATTAAATCTCTGAAAATGAAATGTATTTGATTTTATTCTTACTCTTATAGGCAGTGTTAATAAGATGACTGTTCTTTTACACACTCACAATTTTTTTCTTTGTATTTTATTTTCTTTTGCCATAGTTTAAGTATTAGGGCTGAAAAGTGGGGCAAAATGATCCTTTTATCTTTTAAACATGTACAGTCAGTGATTGTAACCATTTTCCCTAATCTGTTTCCATAGTTTGTTTCTACTTACTTCCTAGAGGCAATATGGTGTGATTGTTCTGCCACAGTTCATGTTAGTTATTACGAATTTTGCACAGTTTTCAGCTCAAGCCCTTTAATGTCTATTGTTAATAAAAGCATCAGCGTTCCGCAGTTTGGGTAGAGGTTTTATGAGTGTGTGGCAATGTGATAGAGAGTATTTGAGTTGGATGGCTGATAGCTCGTGGTTTTCAGTGGGGACCAGTATTTTCCAGTTTGCACGTGAAAAAAATACCTCCAAAAGTGCTATGTCTACGCTTGTTTTTGTTGTTTTGTTTTGTTTTTTACTTTATATTAAAATAAGTCTGTGTTCTTCACTGTGATGAAGACTTTGGAGTCTAAATTGGCCGAGTGTAGTTCCTTTCCTCAAGGAGCAGCACACAGAGATGCTCTTCTTGCTACCGTAACAAATAGGAGTCACAGTGGGACAAAGGAAGATTTGCCCATTGAGGGTTTCCTTCTGCAGAGTAAGAGGCCAATAAACTGCCTTACATGAAGGAGAAGTAGCATTGCCAGCTGATACTGCTATTCCGCATGATGGGTGTTAACAACAGTAGGAAGAAGAAACTAAGAGGTATGAGCTTAAGTTTTATGGGAAGAAATTGTGAGGGATATAAGAGAGTTAGATCAAATATCCAACCGAAATAGGACAGAGTTGCTCCTGTAAAATCTACTGAAATTTCTCTCAGGGAACTGATGTTGCAGCTGCTGCTCCTTCTATGGACTCTTCTACCCATCTAGCCCATGGCTGGGTTCCCCCTGCATACTTCTTTTTTTTTTTTTTTTCCCTAAGGGATCTCTCCTCTTTAATTCTGAGTTGGGAGAAGGAAAGACCTGGAGTTTGATTTGCCCTGACTTGAATTCCTTTACCTCATCCTGCAAGAGCCCCTGCTCACCTGGTGCCACCTCTCCAGCAGCCCCCCTTGCCTTGCAGCCCAGGAACGTGCTCTCCATGGTGGGCTGGAAGCAACAACACCTGGGGAAGCTACAAATACTGTAGTATTTACTGAGGCCAGCTCTTGTCGTGCTGTTTCAGTTAATTTAACTAATCTGACTCTTACTTTTAGGAGTTATTTTTGTCAACATTTGTAATTTGATACGATCTCCTATCAATGAAATGAGGATCATACATATTCATTTCCTCTTTGAAACTATGGAAACAGCCTGGTTTTCAGGCATATTTGCCATATTATTTAGTTTGCCCAGCTCAGACAATGTGTGTTGGGGTGTTTGTTTTATTTTGTTTTCAAGAAATGAGGACCATGTCCTCATCTGTGCTTATGGAGGGAATGAACCTGGTTGAAATACGATGAGTTTATTAAAATTTCTTTCCAATTCAGCAACGGATTGAGCGTTTGGTAGCTGGACCACAATTTGCCATCTGTAATCATCTCTAAATATGGTAATTAACGAAGAGCCATTTTTTATGAAAGTCAAGTGGGAGGAGAAATTCTCCTTTTTATAACTAAACACACATTTGTGTTAAGAGTAGTCACTCTAGGCTCCCTGCAGATGGCTTGATGCTAGGAGCCTCAGCTGCTTCTGCCGTCTAGAGATGGCAGGGGGGGAAATGAAGCGGGTTGGGTTCTTCATGGGTGTTGCAAAGGGCATGGACGCCAGCACACTGCAGCTCAGAGATGGGATCAAAACTCCTCGTCCCTGTAGGTACCGATTTTTGAACGATCCTCTTTATATTTCGGGCTACATTTTCACAGGTTCACACGACATACGCAACTGATCATTGCCTTGCTCTGAATTCTGATGTTGGAGTTGAGAACGAGTCAAGAGGTGGTCTCCTCAGTAGCCGTGGTTTTATATGGAAAGAACTGTTATATGCAGAGGTAGTGGAAAGTTTGGAAAAATGAAATTATCTCATTGGCCTGGGGTTTTTTCATATAGTGGCAAGCTTTTTGTATGGTTCTGCTGTTCCGTACAAGATAGATGCAGTTAGATCAGTGCATCTTGTATGGTTGTTACTAAAGAAAGATTTTAAGTAGATGTAATTGCTAGTTATTGGTTATTACGAACAGTTGAAATTCTGAGTCATTGTTATTTAGGCCAACTACTTTTCTGTAGTTTATTTTACATCGAACGTTTCTGGTCAGATCCAGAGCTTGTATATTCCCTGACTATACCATTTTGTCCGAAAGCCCAATCTTTTACCGTCCTCATTTTTACTGTATCTTTCTTCTCACCATTGGTCTACTGTTGGCTTGGTCTGCTATGGCTGTTCACTGCGATAGGAACCCAAGTAGTAGCTTTAATTAGCATGGGTTCTCCTGTGCTGTATGCTGTAGGAAAGGAAAGAGATTCACCTCTTCCCTTAAGAAGATTTCCAGTCCGTTGGGACTCGGCTGCCCTAGGGCTGTACTGCACACCAGGACTCCAGCTAAGCAAAAGTGATGTCTTACCAAATGCATACGAAGGTACAGGAGACCTCTTTTTCCAGGCGATGGTACTTCAGTGTGGTTTTGTGTTTCTGTGTTGTGATTCTGTCCTCGGCCATGTTGTAATACTGTGTTCATTTTCATATCCGATTTGGTGTCCAAGGGCACACTTAGGGATGTTGAAATATTATTATGAGGGTTATTCCATCCCATTGAATCTGAGATTTTAATAATTTTTCTTCTACTTGAAAAAGTTTGTGTTGTGATGCTGAACTGATGTTTTTAATCTTCCCTAAGACCTTTCTTTAAAAGAATAATTTCTTTGATTACATCGGTGGTTTTCAGCATTTTCCAATTTATTACAAACTGTCAATTTTGGTGCTGATACTCGCTTTCATTTCCAGATCACTAAGGATCTCAGATAAGACTACTACTAACTGGATGTTGTGGTGTATCGGTGAACAACTTCTCCATCCTCTGCTTTCTATCATGTATCGTTAGTCTGTGTGTTCATATCCGTTCATATTCTGATCAATTTGAGTGTCATGATTTTTTTCACTAGTTTAAGATCCTGCAAAAGTGGTATTTCAGTATATGAGGACTTTTGCATAGTCATAGATTTAGTCTTTATATACTTAATTTCTCTACATTATGTTTAATCATGCCTTTAACATTCTGGGTTTGTTTATGAGAGAGAGCACATGAAAGGTTCTCTGGGATTTTTTACTATTGGAATACAAGCTTGTGTTCTGCATAAGCCAGGGCATTTTGTGGTGAAGATTTTATTTTGTTACCCAGCAGATATTTGGGTAAATGAAGGTCTCCTGTGAAGACAATGCCTTCAGTTTCAATGAAGTATTAATATTCTTGGAAGATTTTTAGTTTTCCTGCCTGGTCTTCTGATCTTCAGTAGACACTCATTTTCATTTTCAAATCATTCTATTTCCTTACTCAGAGGAGATCACTGCTACAAAATTTTACTATGCCTACTTCTCCTTTTATTATGTATGCTTAAATTTTCAAATTACATTCTTTTGCAATGTAAATATGATACTTTTAGTGGGTAATGTTACAGACTGCACCTCATCTTGTGCTTTATGAAACAGAAGGGTACAAGTCAGTAACTGTATCGTCTGATCTGGTATCTTATTCCTTGTGTCGAGATATCTACAGTGGCTTTAACATCAGTACAAACGGTAGCTGGGTCATGATGCGTTCCCATAGCCACCATAAAATAGCTGCGTCTTTGTCTTAAAAGATAATGGCGACTGTACCCTGGAGCTGCTTTTGGAATGGGATTGCAGGAGAGTGTAATAGGCAATCACATTTCGTAGGAAAGGCAGTTCTTTTATTCATGCTAAAGCCATTGCTTACAGGTTATCTTCATCTGGCTGGCAGATCAGTTAAGATAGTCCACTGGAGAATAAGGTGACTACTGAAATTTTAAAATGCTGCTCTATCCATAGACGTTTTGTAATTAATTTCAGTGCTAAAGAAAGGAGTATTTTTTCTCATCTTGAGTGTCCCTAGGTTCAAACTGCAGTCACTGGATCTTCATGTGATGAAGTGAAGAGCTTTCTGTTTATCACAGACTTTTAACCCTCCTTTTGAGAACCTGAACAGAGGACTACTCCTGAAGTTCAATAGAAGAGAAATGTTGTCATGTTATCTGGATTGTCTTTTAAACTCTTCCAGTTTACAGTGAACATTAGAACTGGTCACAGTGTTCTGCAATGGTTATGTTTCCTTGGGATTTAAAAAAGCAAAACTTTCCTTTTCCCATTCTTTATGCTGTCAAGGGTCACTGCCCATTTGACCAGTGTGCCGTGGGACTTAGCTACGCATTGTAACACCAAGTCTGTAATTTTTCTAAGATGCCGTGTTTCATCCTCTGAACATGGACCTCTTTGTAGCTAGAAGTACATCTTTTACACATGTAGTGGTAGGAAAAGTGTTCCTTTTAAGTAGAGCATTTTCAGAGATTCAGATCATTTTATTCTAGGAGCTGGCTCTCCTCATCATTTGCTGTGTTGTCAGCAAACGTCATCAGTAATGAATTTGCATTTTCTTGAAAGTCGTTGATAAAAGTGTGAAACAGTACGAGACCAGCAACCTATCATGGCAGATCTCTTACAAATGCCCTTAATATAACTCCCTGTTTGCAATTACATTCTGAGACTTACTGATTTGCCTGTTTCTAATCCATTCTAATCCATAACATATTTTTGATGTTAATTTTGTATCATTCTTGCTTTGAAGTCCTAGAGTGGTGCTCTGCAAGCTAGCACACAGAAAGTATTTTTCACTGAAGTCAAGTGGGAGAGTTTGCTTAAAACCAGGTATAAGTAAAACATGGCCATAGATTATATGCCTGAATATTTTGTTTGAACACACAGTGATGAGTTTTTATTGCTATAAGCGAAGTTACTCTAAAAATGCCTAGCTTTTATATTTAAGAAGCATGATACTATATTGATACATGACATATAAAACATGGAGACAGTCTATATTTAGAGAAAATAGTTTCCAGTTTTCCTTTATATAATTTTCTCGATTAAGAGGAACAATTTCTCTAGATTTAAGTTAGTTGTAGAAGAATTTGATTTGAGAAGACGTGTTACTGAAGGTTTGAAATCAACTTGGCATATTCACTGTGCAACTTTAAAAATAAACAATATATAAAAGCATCGTGGTCACAGTGTGTAATACAGTTTCCTATGAGGTACTTATAGTAAGAAGTATGGGAGAACTTTACATACACTGTTAATATTCTGTTGTTGAAGTTCACAGTAAAGTTCAGCTCATGGTTTTTATTATTATTACTATTATTAGTAATTAGTAATAATAACAACTAATTAACAGTAATATTAATAGTCTGGGAGTTGAACTCGATGATCCATATGGGTCCCTTCCAACCTGATACATTCTGTGATTCTATTGATTTATAATGTAGTGTGTTTCGGGGGCTGGTTTTTGGTTGGGTTGGGTTGGGTTTGGTTTGGTTTTGTGTATTTTTTGTCTTTTTTTGTTTTGCTTTGTGGTTTTATTTTTGTTTTTTTCAACAGAAGGTTTGTAATTGTAGAAACTTATGGCAAAATCTGTGACTGGAAAATGTGCAGAATTTTGTTTCCTGGTATATGTGTTATTTATGACTTCTGGTAGGCTTTTGCATCGGTACTGATACAGGATTAATACGGAAGCAGCTCTATTCTTAGCTCATATTTAATTCTCTGTATTGAGCTGTTGTACTATGGATTATTTCAGCTCCGTGTAGTGTTTCAAGTGTAAGCTAGAGTTTATTGCCAGGTGGCAGGAATGAGGCGTATAAACATTTTATGGACAACAGATGCAGATAAATGGAGGAATTTATCTCATGCACTGTATACTTGTTTGGCGAAGAGATACAGCCTTTAGTAATTCCTCTGTGCTGACTGATACTGGACAATTAAAAGCATATAAATTTCTACAAGAGTAATTACTGCAAAGAGAGAATAATCATAACTTCCTATGCATAAAATACAAAGTTACTTCTCAAAAGCATTGCAGTGAAAATTTTTCTTCTACGTTGTAGAAGAAAAGCATAAAAGATGGAGGAATAGCAGGGAAAAAACCCTCTTGGGTCTCCTGCTCTCCAGTTACTAAATTACAGGTAGTCCGTTCTATTTATATTTATATTAAAGGGTTATCCCGATTGCATGAGATTTTCAGAATGCTGTTATTTTGGAAGTTAAATAAATATGTAATAGAGATAGCAATACAGTTGGCTATATGGTACCTATATATCCTCATTGGCTGTTGAGGGAAAGATAGAAGCTATAACCTGTTTGGCTTGGATATACTTCCCCCGCCCCCGCCGATATTCTCCCCAGATAAACCCAACCTGCTATAGGCCTTAGATTTATAAAGGCATTGCACAGAGCCCGATACTTAGCTCAGTTGCAGCGATCGTATTCAGGCCACTGAAGTCCACAGAGTTGTCTCAGAGTCCATGAAGGACCTTGGCTGTATTGTCTGGTGTTTATTTCTGCCGCGGAGGCTCGTCTTAGTTGAAGAAAGC
This sequence comes from Cariama cristata, assembly GCF_000690535.1. Lineage (NCBI taxonomy): Eukaryota > Metazoa > Chordata > Aves > Cariamiformes > Cariamidae > Cariama > Cariama cristata. The sequence continues at coordinate 14,072 of NW_009619013.1, read as the reverse complement.
TTTTAAATTGAGGAAAACAGATGGGTATCATTTTGGAAAGATAGAAAAGAAATAATATATTCTGATACATTTTACTGAAATAAAATGTCATGACATAGATTGCAAAGTCGTGGTCATTCTTTTAATGAATAGTATTGGTAATAGAGTTTAAAAACTTTGCCGAAGAATACATTTTCTGTGTAAGTGGGCTTAATATAATATTTTTGCAACTAGATTGCCTTACTTTTCTTTTTTTTTTTTAGATTTCTGTAAAAATAAACTAAACTGAAATTTGATAAACCTCAGCCCTGAAATTATTTTTAAACAAAGTTTCGCTGGTGACAGCTTATTTTCTTAAGTAAGCAGATTCCATATGTGGTATTAAGTAAATCATTTTGTGATTTGAGAGTGGCGTATTGGGGTGAGACATCCTGTAATGTGACTATGTCTGAAGTTATTTACTGTTTTTCCTCTGCCAAATTGTGATTGTTTAGTCTGCTAACACTTGTACTAAAGGTTTTTCTGGGTAGTGGTTAGCAGTTGTTTTCAAAGCAAATGTTAAATCTAAGAAGACATTCCTTTAAAAAAAAAAAAAATCCTGTTCTGGCAGAGGAACTTGATTTGTGTTCTTGTTCAGTGTTCCTTTACTGTTTTTAGTATGGCTGTTGAAATCTATACCTTATATGATCTCATTGTACTGCCTGCATTTCATTAATGAGTGACTCTGTTTAGGGCTTGGGGAGTGAAATATTTTTCATATGACACTACCCAATATGAGTGCAGTGCACCAGCTGCAAAAACCACAGACCATCTGATTTTGCGGCTTTTGAGGGTGTGAAAAGTTCAATTGCTTATACTAGGGCTTGTATCTGTATATTATACCGTGCGGAAACGGAACTACTGTAGACTTGGAAGAAAAAAGATGCCATGGTTCAAATAAAGATGAAAAATGCATATCTTGCAATGTGGGTGAATTAATATTACTGTATGGCATTAAAATATTTTTGAAAAAACACAATAATGTATATTACAAATTTAACGCTATTTTCAAAAAAAGAGGGCACATGTGGAAATTGTAAAGTAAGTTTGTGTTTTTGGTGATTAAAGCTTAATGTGCTCCTGAAAGTAGTGGCTTCATAACTGCTTCATCAGGATAAGGTGTTATTGATAGTTAAATATGTTTGCCTTTCTGTATTGAGATTCCTCCTGTCCTTTCCTTGTCTAGAAAGAGAGAAGGCAGTCCTTTAGAGTTTATCCAGAATGCATTATCCAGAATGCAAGCTAAAATATTTTAGGAAATTGTATTTCAGTCATAACTTGGGAAGTTTTAAAGTAGTTTTAATTTTGCTAAGTCAAATCACGAATGATCATACTAGTTGTCACTGTTCAGTGGTTCCTCCTTCTGTGTAAGTATAGACTATAAGGAACTATCTGTGGATCTGTGGAGTAATATGTCAGACACATTTGCAGATAGTTTAAGGTTGCTCTTTTAAATGACCAAATAAAAGAAATCGAAAGAAATGGAAAGGTTTTTACCAGTCTTGGAGTCTATGATCAGTTTTCTATGTGTTCTTTAATACAGTGAGGTTTAGCATCAGTAGAATGTGTTGCAAAAATAAATCCTTTGGTTTTGCATGAAGCTGTGACAAGAATAAACACCAGTATTCTGGTTAGGAGTTGATCAGCTGGTAGTCACTGTGTTACTATTTCATGTTACATATTAGGTTAGCATAATGGTTAGCGGTTTCAGATCAATCTGAGGATTGTGTATGTGTTTTCTGCAATAGATATGCCTGAGATTTCAGAAGGGGAAAAGTTAAGAAGCATTTAAGTGTTCCTGATGCAAAAGCACCAATCTTTGTTCATAAGCACATCAGCAAAATTTTATTCATGATGTGTCAGCGATTTTGAGAAGCATTGTAAACTGTTCTCTGAAAGGAACAGAGAAGCAAACAGTACAAACTGTAACCTGTTGTTGACAAACACATACCCCTCCCCAACTTCTGCTGTTTGGGGCATTCTGTCAAGGAACACACTGAATTTCATGATTTATATCCTGAACCAGATAGTACTGAATAAGAAGTTCCAAATAGCAAAAATAAGAGCAAAAATATGACCAAGTCCTAATCAGAGTTTTGTTTGAACAGATAGGTCCAAATGATGAAGAGTTTTGTAAAATGTCATTCCTTTCTGTGAATAAAACATAAACACAAAGTAGTGCTGAATTTGACATGCACTTCGTTCACTGTGACTCATCCTTCCAGCGCTATATATAGGTTCTGCCATCACTGAGAAAGTGCTTTTTGTTGACAATAAGCCTCAACAACAGGTTTCTCTGAACCGTCGTTGAATACCACTTAACTGCTAGCGATGGAGCAGCTATTCAGTGTGGTTATGAAAACCATGACTGAGAATTGCTTCCACTCATAATAAGGATCAGATGTAAGAGTAAGTGTATGGGTATTGTAGCAATACATGCTGCCAACAGAGAAGGAAAGAAACAACAGAAAAGAAAGCTTTTAGCACTTGCCGTCAGTTAAAAATTTTTGTGATATTAGTTTCATGAAATCACAAGTTGGCCACCTCAGATTTTGATATTTGGCTTTTACATATTAGGAGGGCTTTTAGAATATATACTCTTTATTCTTTTTATCTGATTTTTGGGCTCTGAACACTTTAGGTTTTTGGCTTTTAAACTTCTAATTTGTACCCATGAGAGCTGTAAATTTATATTAAAAAAAAAAAAGGGGGAGTTCTTGTAAAATTTCTGGATTCCAACAGTTGAGGCTTTAAGGAAAATACCGAACATCGTGAGATTTCAAATAAAGCGCGAAGCATCACATCCAAACTTAGGCTATGCAAAGTAAAATCAGTTTATGTATATCAATGGGTGAAATGGTCTGGCTATTGAAATGGATGGGAGTCTTTTGCCACTGAGTTCATTGAAGCCTGAGTTTTATTCTCTTAATGTTTTTACTCTTACTGTCATATCCAGAGGTAATCTGCTTGTCCCACATTTCTGAATCTGCACCTCTACGTGGGAGTGCTTCCTTCATGTGATCCCTGGTGAGTCAGTTTAGGGGAGAGGCTGGGCTATACAACTAATCCTCAAAGAGGCAGCATAGTTGTTACAAAATTAAAATTATTCTTCCTTTTCACATATTGAAGCTAAGGAGGTTGAAGTTCATTGATCAGGACTCAAAGCCATCAAAGTTTGTGAGATGTAGAAGGCTAAAACAAGATGTTTGTAATAAAAGTGTAATTATAAATGGTACTTAAAATAACCGATTACCTTGATGAAACCCCGGTCTGAAGGTGTTGGGAATTTTACAGCTAAGGATTACTCTGTTAGTTACTTAAATCTATACCACTACTCCAATGTAATTTTTACCCCAGGTTGGATCTTTACAGAGTCAAAAAACATTCTGCAGTTTTGATCTATTGTGTGCTAAGAAAATTGTTAGAATACAGAATTTTGAATTTACCTAGCCTTTAGCAACAACGTGGAGAACTAAAATATTCAAAGAAATACTTTATTAAAATAGATATAATACCCCCAGCAAATGGTTTAAGCAGAAGTTTTGAATTTATATAATTAATCGGTTTTTAAATTTTCATATAATCATTTTCATTAAAGGTTGAGTAATTGAATTATGAATCATAAGTTTTTGGTTTTGCCTTTTTAAAAAATAGTGGGTTTATGTACTACACTTACATTTTCTAGATGCTAAATAATAGAAAAAATAAGTATGCAAAAAATTTTTGGACATTAGAAAAAAATCATTACAGGATTTTTTTTCCCATTTTTTTTAAAGCATGAAGAACATCATAATTTTAGACCTTATAAAATCAACAGCAATTCTTTTTAGCTTTGGTGAAAAAAATTAACCATTTCATTAAAAACATTTTAGTATGTCTTTCATTTTCTTGGTTAGAAAAAGATAAGAAGTAAAAATAAGGCAGTTAGGAACTTTTTTGCAATGTTAAGTTAAGATTAACTATAAATAATGTTTCCAATAGAGTGGGTAATTTTGTAATTATTGTTTTAATTTTAGTTTGTATGAGGAGCGCACTTTTGAGGCGCACCTCCCAATCATCCCTGCTACTATGCCTGGGTTTACGTTGGAGAGCTATCTTGGCTTGTGTCAGCTGGATGCCTTGAGATAAAAGTGAAGTGAAAGGTGCTCTCCAGGAGTACATCAAATGGGCTCCATCATCTAGAGAACATTCCAGACATTGGACCAGACTGAAGTAAAATCCACCAAGGGATATATATGAAGTGGATGATGAACCTGCAGAATGGGTCACACTGGTCCACTCTTGTTCCTTTGTCTACTTGTTAACATGGACATCATTTATGGAAATCTCGGTGATTGCTTGAAACATGTTTGTCATGAAATGGAGACTTTTCTCTGGTATATTCATGCAGTAACAGAAGCTTCTATTTCAGCCAAAATCAATACATTCATTGCAAGTGAACTTTTTTTTAAAGATCTATGTTAAGGTTATAAAGAATGCTCAAAAATATGGGAATGTCGTTAATGCAGTCCTGATGTAGTCCTTCAGCGCACACAAGCTGTGATTCAGTCACGTTATGTGTAGCTCTGCAGGGCTCCTTGCTTCATTCAGTTCTCACAGTGTTTAGTGACCATTTAATAAGAAACTGCCCAGTATTTTAATTCAGTATCAGAAACATTTGACAATTTCCCTTGTTTATGGCACATCATTCAAGCTGTTCTGATGAGCTTTTCTACAGTACTGTTTAGTATATTTTGTGAATACTTTCTAAACATTTCCAGAATCAGTTTTGCAATCATTTGAGAGATGTGTCGGTATTATTTCTGTTCTGTGAATGGCAAACAGGTGGAATATTTTCACAGCTCAAGGGCTTCCTGAGCCAGAGGAGATGCTTGATTTCAATTTATGTTGTTGATTTTTTCCCCCCATAATTTTATGCTAGTTTGTTTCTTTTTTTCTTTTTTTTTTTTGATTCAAATGACATCTAGCATCCACAGCGTCTTACATCAAGGAACTAACAGGACAGAATCCATGCTCTGTAAAGAGCCACCTGCTTGGACGTGTTTTGAACCCAACATCAGCATCATCTGATACCATATAGACATAGACAGTGAACAGTCGTCCCTTGCTTATCTTTTCCTTGTGACAGTTTTATTTACTTCTTTTGCGTGTTCTCTCAATCATGTCTTCCCCAGGACTAATAAGTAGTGGTCAAATTAGTCAAAACCATTGCATTTGATCGCATTTGCTGGCCTTTTTACACACATTTTCCAGTTTTACCATATCTTTGGAATTGGGGCAGGGAGGGTCTGCACACAGATGTCAGAGGCAGATACATCATACGGGATGTATTAATGATTTCTCTTATCTTCTTTTATAATATTAGATCTGCTTTTTTTGATCACAGTTTTAACGTGTTGGGTTTATTCAACTCTCATTTATAACCCAAGACCTGGTTCTTTAGTGGTCCTTGGTCATCCATGTCTGTCATCATGTAGATAAAGTTGGGATAGCTTTTTACATCAACACAGCACCTTGCATTTGTCTATGCTGAATATTGTTCACTATTTTGTGGTCCAGTTTATTAAGTCCTGCAATTTCTGACACTGGGCCCTATCTTAAATTTATAAATAACTTAATACAACTTAATTTTAGTCATCCTAACTTTTCTTATTTTCCATCTTTTATCCAATTCTTATCTATGCCATGATCTTCTCTCTTAGCCTATGGAAGATCAGTCTCTTTGTGCCTTGGTAAAGGTTGCTGATTAATGCTATTTGAATGTGTCATTCAGATCAGTGATACAACTGATGAGTCAGTAGGCATTTACTTTATTTAGGCTGAGCTGGGATGCTCTGTTGCCTCCCCTAATTTGATTTGAATAGGTTCTCCCTTGACTGAAGCTGGTGCTTCCAGATCTATTTACCCCTCTTGAGTAAGGGCAGTTCCATGCAGATGGCTAAATTTAGGTGTCTTCATTTTGACCTTTATTTATTATTTAGGAACTGTGATGTGGTGGAGTATTCTTAATTAAGATAAACAAGTCCAAAATACTTATTTCATGCAACTCATCTGAGCATGTGTAGTCTTCAGTTTTTTAGATTTTAATCAACCTTGTGTAGATTTTCATGTTTGCATGGATTTTCCTTGTAGAACAGCTAACATGTCTGATAGTATGGTATTATGTGAACTTGAAACATATATTTGTATAAAATGATGCTTGGAGACACACAGCTTTTGGTTTTTAAATGGAGTTGGAGCCTACTTCCCACAAAATTCTTAGCAGTCATGGATGAACTAAAATTTTATAATGTTCCAGTTGAAATGAAATCAGTTATTTCTCTGACAGAATTAAAATAAATGCTGAGTTGGAACTCAATTAGAAATGTTTTCCTTGAACCTCCAATCTCGAATTTGTTTTCTTTCAAAATCCTGACAAAGATAAATTAAATGGTACACCCCATATTTAAGGATGAACAGGAATTATTAACTGACTTAACTGAGATACACAGAAAATTTTAACAGACTTTTGTCTCTCTAGGAATCACATCTTTTTGCCAAGTAGCGTGACTGAATAGCAAACCTCCTGTCTGTTCCCATTTGAAACATTCATTAGCTTTTGAACTCTGCTAAGTTCATACATAACTATTTTGATTTATCTTTTCTTTTTAGACTGATGATAGGAAAACCACCACTTTATATACCTGTTAAACTTTAACATACAAAGGACAGTTAAACAAATGAACAAGGAATACGTTAATAAAAAGTAATTAAATAACAAAAGACTCATGAAGGATAAGATACTAGGTCAAATATCATCCGTATGTATTGCAGAAGGACAGTTTGTCAGAAGCAGGTATCAGAAACTGACCTTACGAAACCTCAGATGGGATTCGTCTCACCTAACTTGAGATGCCCATAGTGTAGATATCTAGGTCTAAGAACATCATCTAGACACTCGCAGTCAATGGAAAGAACTAGTCATTTATAAAGAAGAACTCAGCCTGAGACAAATGTCTAAACTGATTTTGGTGACTCAGGATGTAAAAGAGTTTATAGCTCTTTGAGCTAGGTTATGACATGGCTGCCTACATTATGTCTGGAATGAGAGCTGTCATCCCCTAAAGCACAGGGAACAGATTTACTTTGTTCTAAGGATACTTTTTTTTATTAATCATTTTTCCTCTTACAACTCTTGTGAACATATATGGTATTTTGTTGGTATATTCTGATTTGATTTAGAATTTTTTTAACTTGTTGAATAGTTTATCTACACAAAACGTTACACTTGCATCGTTGCTTTAAAATGAACATATAGGTGCTCAAATAATTTAGCTTTAGATCTTTACTTGTGTGTTAGAGCTATGTTTCATATCCAATTAAAAATCAAAATGGAAAAATATGCATAGATTCATAGTGGCATATAGGTGGGGTGTATTAATTGAGCTAATTGGTGTCTGAAATACTGGGTTAATCGTATTTGTTATGCTTGTAATGCTTGTAAATCAGAAAATAATTGCTTAATTGTAAATTACATATTGATTAAAGCTCACATGTGATTTCAAAGGATGACTATATTTAGTTTTGCATGCTATACCCTTCTATTGAGAAAATGTTCCTTCTAGACTTGGGAATGAATGTTTCCAACAGATACTTACAGCATGCTGACTTCAGGGAGTGATTTTTTAGTTGAAAATGCAGTTCATATTCTTTTACTATTTTTGGCTCAGATGTTTTCACAAGTTATTTACAAAATAAGAACAAACGGTACTTTTTAATTGCAGTGTGTGAATTGAAAATAAATACAAGCTTTTATGAATATCTACTTTTTAAAATGAACTAGAAACCACAAAAGTCACAGCTTTGAAACAAATGTTTTGCCTTCAGGTAGACTAGCATAAAATTCTATATTGCTGCTATTTTTTTTTAAAAGGAAAATTGAAATTACTATTAAATGCTAATTCCTTTTTCAATGTTATGTGGGTGAATTACATTGAAAATAGGTTTTTCAAAGTGTACATTGATCTTAAACAATGCCAAGTTAACGTACGCAAAAAGTGTGAATGTTGTTGTACTCTTTTTGCATTATAGGTAAAGAAAATCCAATTTTTAACGAATTTTATCACTTCACAAAGGGATAATTTTGTACTGATTGGCAATTTCAGCAAAATTGAAGAACCGAATAAAGAACAAAAAAAAAATGTTGTTCATGGGAAGTTTTTACTTAACAGCCAAGAATACAATATGAGTGTTACTGCCAAATAATGTAAGTGCAACTGGCAGTCCATGAAATGTATCGTCTGCAAAAAGTAAATTCTGAGCCAAATTCTAATTTAGGAATGAAATCTCTGTTGGTACATGGTTTCTGATAATTAATATCATGCTTAGAGTGAGTGACAGTATTATTTTCAGGTGATTGATTAGGAATTCCCTTGATTTAATACTGTGGTGTTCCTAATTAAGAATTTATTTAATGATACAGGACTAACCAGGGAACTTATTCAGGGAAAATCCATAACAATATTGTCCAGAATATGACAGTAGTAGATACTGAATGGAGGTGTTGGGATTGTGATGTCCCAGGGAGTGTGAAAGAATATGTGTGTTGTGATTACACTGGAATAAAGAGGTTGTTGGGAGCACAGGATCATGGAAGACATTGCTTGAGAGCAACCAGTAAAATAACAAACACAGACCGAAATATATTTTATTCTTCTTGTCTTACAATTATGGGAAAACATTCTTGAAGTCATTGCTTATAGCTGGCTTAAGATAGCACTTAACTTTGTGCCTAAGTTTTAGCCACTTTCAGATTTTTGTCTTCCAGTTTCAGAAACACTTGCTGTTACATTTTCAGTTTTATCATTGCAGTGCGACGCAACTTCTGGTAGGACCGGTATGGCAGGTGGGGGATCAGTGACAGATGGAAATGGGAACTTCTCATTAACAGAGTGGTAAAACTCAAACTTGGTAATCTTGTGTAGAATCTCTGGATGTTTATTGAGAAGTTAGTAAATTAGAATTCTGAGTCACTTCTTTAAAATGGTACTGCCCCAGTATATTCATAAGTGTTAAAATTTTGGTAAAAGAAAATAACAACAAATGCTTTTTCTTTGATAAATGGTGATCTGGCTCAGTTTAACTTTGTAAATTATCTTTAACCATGTTAGTATTTCTGCTTCAGTTGTTTTCCTAAACATGCTGCTGCTTTTTTTAAATCAACTTTTATTATAGTACTTACAAGTCATCCTTTTATTTTGATTCTCGGCTATACTTTTTAAACATTAAATTCTTCAAAATGAAGCATTTTGTATTTATTTTGTATCCTTTCATTCCAGAGAAGTTTGAAAAAGGATTAGAAATGCACAGAAAGTAAATTGTAACTCTAAAAAGTCAAAACCCCGTAACTCTATTAGATATGTAAGAAAAATCTATTACAAATCTGTCACAAAAATTACTTGCTTGTAAAACTGGTGTTTAACAAACAATATTATGTAATGTTAGTTGTTTAGACTAACTGATTAGTCTAAACTGATTCTGATATACTTCTTTCATTATTTTGGAAAAAAAAGTAGAGCTCCTGCAGTCTCACCAGTCTCAGCTTTTTTGTTTAGCTGTTCAGGGGACCCAATTGAATTAGTAAGGATCTGAACTGGAATGAAATGAAATGAGGAAAGTATTTTGCCCTTCCTGAAAGGTTCCTAGTTTGAAAACCTGATCAGCATTTCAATGAAATCTGGTTCTAATTTTATATTTAGTGTTTTCCAATGGATTGCTGGCTTGATTTTTTTTTGTTTAAAACTTTACTGCTTTTGTTATATTTCTGTAAATATCGTATAGTGAGTCCATACTTAAAAATAGGCTATTCTAATTGCAATGAAATTTTAAATCTTTTTAAATGCCTCTGATTTAAATTTTAAATTTGAGTTTACTCAAATATATTATTCTTCTTGTTGTCATTGTTAGATTGTTAATCACTGTGGATTTTAATCTTGTTAGAAAGAGAACATAGTTAGAGGTGGTTATGAATAAAAATGCATTCCCTTTTGAGAGCTCTAGACTTCCAGTTCTGAATGGTTTCTGTAAACCTGTAACATTTCTTATTTAAAATCTGTTGGCAATAGAAAGAAAAGAGATTTGAAAATCTCGAGTGATCTGCAGGGAGTTGTTCTCTGTTCTTGTATGGAATTTGTATATGGGGATCTCATAGTGAGCATCATATAATCAGTGAGGAATCTACACTTTTCAGAGAAAAATGACAAAGTTCACAAGTATTTTAAAAATATTCTGAAATACTTGCAGATATCAGTTTTGTGTGGTTAGTTTGGCATTGTTCAGCTTCTTTTCAAGTAAGTGTAACAATTTTCTAAAAGTCACAAATATGAATCTGTAAATGTGCAAGGGTTTAAAAAGTTTTCTTACATAGTACTGTCAATCTCTCTCTCTCTCTCTCTCTCCACAGTAAGGTGAACAGGTATTCTCGTTTGTCTTGATGGTATATTTCTGGATAACCTAGAAAGCGCTGTAATACCAGTCCATTGTACCTCAATGTACTCACAGAGTTGAATTAAAAAATACATACTAACCTCTCAAATACACTCTAAAGTTTTAAAGAGGCAACTTTTAGTGGAAGAGGGTAAGTTGGAGTCAAAAAAGTATAAGTGAGGCAGGACCTACACATGGATTTTATACTATTTCTCTTATAGATAAATAGCAAGTCTTATGGAAGTCTCTCTGCAAGCTCCAAGGTATACCACCGTGCTTCCCAATCACCCAGATGCACGGTTTTAGAGAGTTTCCGCCCCTTAACAGAACTTGGTGGGTTAAGTGCTATGAACACCCACCCACCTCCCCTAAGCCAACAACAACAAAAGAATTGTTGGCACAAGCGGTCCTTCACTACTTTGGGGGTTTGTGCCTTCACTTACGACCTCCTCATCGGCCAAAAGTGAAACCCTTCTTCATGCTCTGGAAACCCCCAGAACCTGTGTCCTGTACCTGCAATATGATTTTCTTCCCAGATCTGGCAGAATAAGATACCCTTCAGCTTTTGAGTTCTTCTCTATTGAATCCTTACTTAAAGCAGCAGAAGAAAAAGTAGCACTGTGATTTTGTGCAGTGTAATACAAACATGAGGTAAAATGGGTAAAAGATGAAAAGACTTCCTAAAGAAGTGGATTTTAAAAAGGATTTTAAAAAGGAATTTGAAGTACAGGTTTTGCTTGGCAGATAAGAAAAAAGGAAGGCTTAGTCAGTGAGAATACGAGTGAGGAATGTGTTTATGCGTATTCGTTTTAAAATCTGGCTATCCTAATCAGCATCTGCCACAAATCTAATAATTGACTGGTTTTTGTTGTTATTTCTGAGGAGATTCCAGGTAGTGGGAAGTGGGACTGAATTGCCAAATTTCATCACAGTTGTGTAATAGTGTTCAATAGAGTCTAAACCAAGATTTTGCGTCTGTGTGTGTGTGAGTGCGGTCAGATTGTGGTATTTGGAATCAAATATTCAGGAATTGAAAAGCATTTGTACCAGCCTACTAAACCAACTAATCTCCAGCAGGAAAAAGAAGAAAGTTAGTTTTAGATTGGTTTCCTAACCAATATGTCAATATGACAGCCAAGCTGAATTTATGCTTAATAACTATTATTAGCCGTTCTTTTAGTCCCACAGTCAGTACACGGGTATTCAGCAGCAAATCAGCATGTCTGTATGGAAGTCTTCAGAGCACATGCTGGCTCTTGGCCGGCTGGGAATTAGTTGAAGTAGAAGAGAGCTGGGAAAATTCTCTTATGGGAAGGGAATAGAAAGGATAGGAAAAGAGAAGGAATTAGGGAGGAGAGGAGGAACTTAAAGTAATTGCAGTAAAAAGGGAGGAGAAGCAATGCATCTTGCATGAGGAAAATTCAAAGCACTGTTTCTGAAGCAACCTGAGCTTTGCTAATTGTGCTGCTCCCAGACAAACTCGGTTATTTCATCACAAAACATCTAGCACTTCCTGTATGCTGTACCTCTAGTAGAGTGTTAATCAGATAAATAACAAATGCAGTTTTCTTTTTTTGTTCTTAGATAGATCTCTCTGTCCATTTATATGGATATATATCCCGTTCTGATAAGTATCAGAGATGAAATTCTTCTGTGGCTGAAAGGAGACTCAGTCTTGTGTTTTCTTTAGGTTCTCTTACCATTTCTCCGTCCCTCCTTCTGAACACATTAATTAAGTTTTCCTTTCCATCTTTGTAAAATGTGGTTGCTTCTGAAGATGCCGTAAGTATGTCTGTAAAAATCCTTCATAACCTGCGTTGCCTTTCTGAGCTTTGGTAATGCAGCTAGCCAGCTAGTGTCCTTAAGGCACAGCTGGGCTGTAGTAAGTGGGGCAGTCCAATCCTCTTATGGCTGCTGCTCTAAACTACTTTGCTGAAGGAAAAATCCTGCATTCTTAAGTGTAGAGAAACTAGTAATACAGTCCAGATTTGAGTCCTGTTGAACTTCCCGGTTGGAGATCTGCTGTCAGCACTGCCTCTTGCGGAGAAAACCAGAAAATGGGGTTAGTAAGTCGCTATAAACGATTCCTTTCGTTTAAGTTACTGACTTCTTCCTGTCTTTGAGAACTTCTGGCACATGCGAGTCAAGGTCAAATTTTGCTTTTCTCCCTTGCCTTTTGCGGATTGCTCTGCGGCGAGACTGGTGATGTAGTCCCACTAATTTACTGGGGCTCATTGCATAGTGCGCATCTCAGAACCTCCTGAAGGACTTTGTGTATTCCTTGAGACTGTAACTTCCACTGGAAATGTGACGTCTCTTTTAGAAGGATAGCAAAGCTTTTTGTAAAGATTTGGAAAGGTAAATAATCTACCGTATTTTCCAACAGTTGGTGCTAACAGATTGGTTTTTTTCGTTGTTTAGAAATAAAGAAATGTGGCTCTTACATGGACACGGCCAAATAATAGCTTTCTACCATTGGATTCCAAAATGCTCTTTTTTCTGCTAAATGAAACAGCTGTCTATTCTTAGGTACCTCTTAACCTTACAGATACTTACCATTGGTAAGTAAGTTACCTCTTAACCCTTTGTTACATAAATGAGCTGGATTATAGTTTTAATATTTCTGTTTGAGAGGTACATTTTAGCTGTGTGATGCTCAGATGAGTTGTACTAAGAAAGATGGGCCCATCCATTTGATTGATATTTCCCATTGTATCAAGGCCGAGGTCATGTGAAAAAATTAATCTCTGATTTACAATGGAAGTAATAAATTTGGGACAATAAAAGTTCTTCAGAGAACCTACATTGTCTGACAATTTTCCACTTACAGTTTTCAAGATCTGTGTATTTAAACAGTTTTAATCCATGTAATGTAGAGTATTGATTTTGTATGGTGCTTGAAAATGTCATGCAAGATTAAATCTTATAGCAATCTAAGTGTACTATGACAATACAAGTTAATGTTATTAGCCAAACTTGTTATAGCATAAAAAATGGTATCGAGTTTAGTTGACAAGACTTACAAGTGAATGAATTATGCTATCGTTTCTTAATTATTTACTGCTCAACCCTTCCAGAATTTATACTGGCTTGATGTCAGCCTGCCAGTAGTTTCTCAGGTTTGATCTTCATAAACACGAACACCATGTCGAGTTTTTGCAGTTCTCTTGATCTTGTAGAGTATTCCAAGGTTTGTTAAAAACCCACGTTAACGTTTCAGTGAATTTCTTTTTTGGAGCTTTAATTGCTCTCCAATGGCTTTAATACTTTTGGGGTATAAATAATCTCTCTGGATTTTAATAAAACATCCTCCTTTTTCCCAAATTGAGATTTCCTAAATTCTTGTTCTTTCCCAATTACATTTTAACAATCGATTGTTATTTTCTTAAGCCCTAATGGTTGTGGATTTTTATTGACACCTTTTGGTTTTCCTCTTATTTATATGCCTTTCTGTGGTGGGTTGACCCTGGCTGGAGGCCAGGTGCCCCTCAAAGCCGATCACTCTCCTCCTCAGCTGGGCAGGGGACAGAAAATACAACAAAAGGCTCTGGATTGAGATATGGACAGGGAGAGATCACTCAGCAATTACC